>NC_085976.1:6214273-6290448 GCF_910591565.1 Cydia splendana | reverse complement strand
TCAGTGCGCGATTTTCTTCTTTCGGATTGGAGCTATGGAGGTCATCCGACAGAATACTTATTATGAAGTTTTCAGGGTTGTTTTTTGAACAATTGGTAACCTAACCTCGTTAAATATTACACAAAAATAAATTTCTCAGTAAAAAAAAGTGAAGATATCCTTGACGTTTTCAAGGTTGTATTTATAAACTAAACTACAGTTAGATAATGTATCAGTACTATCAGTGCCAAAAGTATGATTTTTTTGGAAATTATACTCGATTGCCAATCAGTTAGTCATTACATACGGGAAATACCCAAAAATTGTTTTCCTTTTGCGAAAGCGAAACATTCTGTAAGCAAAATCAAACAATCCTTACAATCCCGTACCGTACCGAACACGTTGCATTCGCAACACAGTACTAGACAAGAGATTACAGGAGAACTCGTGTAAAGCCAAAGCCTTGACAGAGCATCATATTGTACAGAAATATTTTAGAACGTCAGAAACATTTCTGTGATATCCGACATAAACATAAATCGAAGAAAGCACCCATGGGCGCATATTGGCGCCTATTGCTTGGTAACAATGGGATCACACGACCAGATAAGATTGGGGCCACACGAGCCATATTCGCAGGTCCGACAATAAACAAAGCACTATGGTATGGTAATGTTAAATAAAGCACAGATAACGAATGGGGGTCAAAGTCAATTCCCACGTGGCGGAGGAAACGCGAGGCACAATCGCTTTGTTGCGTTCCCATTTATGCAAGTTTAGTTATGAGACACAGATAATAAAAGGTATTTTGTAACGAGAAATGTGGTAGAAAGACAAGTTGAATTTCAAGATCGCCAAAAAATATAAGTGTAGCGTTATCTGAGAAAAGTGGGCACTTGAACCTTACCTTCAATAGGTTGATTACTATTGGTATTAAAACGATTAAACCAACGATTTACTAACAGCAACACTTTTATAATTTGGCAAGTGAACTTTGTCAATCATTAGAAAAAGGCGAGAAATTCAAAATTTGTATGGGCAATGTCGGCGCGACGGCGCGCCAACATTTTTCAGTTTTGCTGCCTATTTCAGGTACTGACAAAGCTGGCTTACCAGAAATAACTGACCATCGGGTGACATTATTTATGTCTTAATAAATATATTAATTATGTTTACGAATTAACATTACTTTAACAGTGTGAACGATGGTTATAAATAATTACAAAATATCCAGCAGTCAGGAACCAAATGCCCACATATACTTATACATCGGCAGGCCCACCAGATTCATTAGCAGGATCACTATGAACTATCAAGGGAACTAAACTAAACTAGTAGTTCGCCCTGAACTGAGAACTCGCGGTTAACCAAACATTATATAGCGATTGACTTTGTTGCACCTACTTAGGTACTCGTATAGTGCGACATAAAATAATAGAAAATAAATGAGGGCGCCACTTTCTACGTACCTGTCACATTTTTGACGTAAAATGCTTACACATGGCAACAATTTAGTATGGACATTTTTGAGTTCCATTTTATTTAATTTCTACTATACTTGGTCAAGCAGATCTTGTCAGTAGAAAAAGGCGGCAAATTTGAAAAATGTAGGCGCGAAGGGATATCGTCTCATAGAAAATTTGAATTTCGCGCCTTTTTCTACTGACAAAATTTGCTTGACCATCTATATTTTATGTCGCTCTATAGGCGGCAATGGATCAAAGATCGCGTGGATTTATTGCAAGGTCTGTGGAGCCCTTAACTGATAGATTTAAGCAAACAGTAGTATGTATAATATAGTTGGTCAAGCAGATCTTGTCAGTAGAAAAAATGTAGGCGCGAAGGGATATGGTCTCATAGAAAATTTGAGTTTCGCGCCTTTTTTCTACTGCCAAGATTTGCTTTTTTGCATCAATTTTGAAGCGCCATTTACAAGTTTAGCGTTAAGTAATATAGATGGCGCTATTTTTTCGAATAAAGGGCTTCGTATACGGCTGTAACTACGGCTGGGGAACTACGGACGCCATATTTGCACTTCGCCAGCTGTGCGAAAAATACAGACTTGCGCAAAAGAACTTGCACATGGTGTTCGTGGACTTGGAAAAGGCATACGATAGAGTCCCCCGTAAGGTTCTGTGGTGGTCTATGAGAGAGAAAGGAATGCCAGAGAAGTATGTACGGCTTGTTCAGGCGATGTATGACAGAGCCAGTACTCACGTCAGGTCGGAAGCAGGAGTAACCGACAAGTTCAATGTGGCGGTAGGTTTACACCAGGGGTCGGCCTTAAGCCCGTATTTGTTCCTCCTGGTTATGGATGCTCTGACATCGAACATACAGGAGGAGGCACCTTGGTGTATGCTGTTTGCCGACGACATTGTTCTTGTCGGAGAAAATGCACTTGAGGTCCAGAGCAGGCTGGGAAAATGGCAAGAAAAGCTGGAAAGTGTGGGACTCAAAATAAGCAGAACCAAAACGGAGCACATGTTCTGCGATTTCGGTGGTCTATCCAGTTTTTCCCATATTGCCTTAGATGGTGTATCCCTACCAGTCTGCTCTGACTTCCGGTACCTTGGGTCATTGATCCAAAGTGACGGAAACATCGACCGAGACGTGAAAAATAGAATAAATGTGGGATGGATGAAATGGCGACAGGTCTCTGGAACAACTTGCGATCCACGAATGCCCCTTAAACTTAAGGGGAAAATATACAGAACGATCGTGAGACCTGTTGTAATGTATGGATCAGAATGCTGGGCGTCGAAAGTAGCGGATGAAAGAAGAGTGCACGCAGCGGAAATGAGAATGCTGAGATGGATGTGTGGAGTGACGAGAAAGGATCGTATTAAGAATGAGTATATAAGAGGAAGTTTGAAAGTAGCTCCAGTAACGGAGAAAATGAGGAGTACTAGGTTAGCGTGGTATGGGCATGTAATGAGGAGGGATGAATGCCATATAGGCAAAAGAATGTTAGGGATGAATGTTGATGGACGGAGAGCGTATGGTAGACCCAAAAAACGATGGATGGATTGTGTGAAAGAGGATATGAGAAAGAAAGGAGTGAGTGCTGAGGAGACGAAAGACAGAGGAGAATGGAAGAGAAAAACATGTTGTGCAGACCCCACATAACGTGGGATAAGGGCAGGGGAAAGAAGAAGAGTATACGGCTGTACCTCCCCTGGATTTAAGTCACCACCATAGAGATTAAAATAAACTGTATGTATCTGTGCTAAGCCGAAATATTTCCTGTCAAATGTCAAATACATATATTATGTTTATTCTATTTTATTTTTATCTTGCTAATTATTTCGAAATGGTAAATTTAAAAACGATATTATAAAAGTGTAAGTCGAGCACTTTCATTTGATACCAAACTCGACCATGTTTCTTGCAAAAAAAATGACCAGAATAGCAAGACCTCTCACAAACAGCTTTTTGGCCTTCTAAGCTCTTCTAGCTCAATAACCCCTTGATCGGGCCTGCTCATAATTTAATGACTAAAATATAATGCCTTCGACTACACGTTTAGCCAATTTCATTTAAATTAGAACAAATTTACTTAAGTTATTGAGTATCAAACTATCTTCTGGCAGTTCAGCTTAAAAACATCGAAATGCCGGGACGTGCCGCTAGCCAGCCGCGTGTTCAAAGTCGAATGTATGAACTTCGCTTCGCTTTGCTCGCTCGTTCGATAAGAACCAATCTCATTTACCTTATTAATGACGTTTATTAGGTAAATCGAAAGAGGCGCAGTTTGACGGCTCCTAAGCTAGGCTAGAGAGGCCGTCAGTCAAATAAAACAATAATAGCATTGTTATGACGGAATTATCATACCCACTGACCTACAGAAGTAGAAAGAGCAAAAAATCCTTATTTGATTTAATTGCGATTAAACAATTAGATCATTGTTCCATTTGTTCCAGTGCAAAGAGGCGCTATGGCGCTAAGCATGAATAAAAACCGGACAAGTGCGAGTCGGACTCGCCTACCGAGGGTTCCGTACAAATTTAATTTTTAATTTTGTTGTTATAGCAGCAACAAAATACAATTTAGGGTGATTCACTTTTGTATGGAGAAAAAAAAGTTGTAATATTTTTCCTGACTTTGCTCACCAATGGAGTCTCCCTACACTAAAAACTATCTATTTCAATTTTCAAAAGAATCGAATAACGTTTAGAGGTTGCACAAGTTGAAAAGGTAGAGTGAGAACCCCATACATTGCGTGAAAATGAACTATGTTCTAAAATGATAAAATATAATGAACTGATACTAAAATCGAATGAGAAAACTGAATTTTGCGTCTAAAACACGATAAAAGCACTTTTCCTTTGGAAACAGGTGGAAAAACTGAAAAATCTTAATTAGAACATTTATCAAGTAACCAAAATCCAAGTTTACTACTAATTTTAATATTTATTTATATGTAGAAGGTTCAGTATCACACTACTCTCCGCTTTGATGGTAGCCGCTTAAACCATTTTCTACCCTCCGATGTAGAGTCGTTGGTTATTTAAAAAATCTTTGTTGATGTTGTGCAACCTCTAAATGTTGACCGATTTTAATTTTTTTTAACGTATAATATTTTTTTATCAGTTAGAACAAGAATTCGAGCAAAGTCAGATGAAAATCGAAAATTCGGAAAAATGAAACACCCTTTAATACATCATCTGTGAAAAATTCAACTATCTAGCTATCACGCTTCATGAGATACAGCCTGATGACAGACAGACAGACGGACAGTGGAGTCTTAGTAATAATAGGCACCCTATTTGTCTTTATGTTACTTATTTTTACCTTTAAATACCGTTTATGAGTGACGGTTCATTAACTCGTTTGTATCGTTACTAATATCAGTAATATCGCCTGTAAACCGATTAACTTGATTTTGAGATCTCGAACAACCTTTAACTTCTGAGGAACTGGACTAATTCTTCTTAGAGGCCAGGATCTGGGAGAGCTTAACGAACCTATAAAATCTAAAGAGATTTCACAGAAACATGCCACTCAGTTTCAATTCAAACTACACGTTCTTCACGAACGTAAATCAACGTTTTTTTTTGTACCAAAAAGCGACATGGGCTTTGTCACTAAAATAAAACCGTTTTTCATACGGAACCCTAATAAGAGCAATAAAACTCAAGACAACCCACTGATTATTCAATCACAATGATACAATGTATCATTGTAATTAAAGGACAACTCACGAACCATGATGAAATACTACACTACTATTACCACTAGGTATAAATATTAAGACATCAATTAATCACTCGATCCCATAAATATGTAAATCGCTATCGATTGTAAGTTGTAAGAGCGAATTAGCTGAGCGATAAAATCACAGAGTTGCCGAGATGCCGAGTAACAAAGTTGTATTGTAACTAGTAGAGTTCGCTGGACAGGTTTGTTTGTGGTAAATATTTGGACAAATCAGAACCTACTACGCCCAATCGCGAGAGAATTTATGTTAATAATATGAAATCTGCGTAACATGTGTGTAAAATCGATAATAACAGAGTGGTTCCGGCATATGCCGATGCGGAACCTTTGGACACGTTTATACGCAAAAAGGTTGTATACAGCAGATCTCTAACTGTTCAAGGGGAATGGGGACGGGCGTGCTCACTTCGCTTCGCCGGCTCTAAATTATATCATTAACTCTAAGTCTAAACACTCTATATAAAAAAATATTTGATTTAAATCGTGAACAAGTTACAAGATAAATATGGTAGAATACGCTCCTTAAATAAACTCTTTGACTTGTCCTTCCTTGAAGTCCTTGAATTGTGATGGAAACGATCAAACTCATGAAACCTGCCATGATTATGACTATTGACTACGACAAACACTCTACATCCTCGCAAGGCCTACCCGTAGCGTAGTAGGTACGAGTAGGTACTAACTACTGTAATATACAGTAGCGGAAAAAATCTATCATATTTGTGTTTTTATTAAATATTTCTATATGTGATCGACTAAACCTACCTTCACTATTATAATATGAAAGCTCTTTAAATTGAGAGTATAATCATATATTACATTCATATGATATCATAAAAGACACTCGTTTTGCACAAATTTATTTAAAAGTACCTAAAATAACTAAAACTCAAAGTATAGGTAAAAGTGGGTTATTAACAAAAAAAAACAACAAAAATAACAGATTCTTGACTGAAAAACAAAATATATGATTAGTACTTGCTACTGAAACCCTTTGCATCAAGAACAGCTTGGCATCTTCGGGGCAGTGATGCAATCAGCTTTGCGAGGAAAGAATTTGGAATGCGTTCCCATTCTTCCTTTAATTGCTCAAATCTTTCATTGATATTTCTTGCTTTTCTTGCACTCACACGACGTCCTAGCTCCTTCCATAGATTTTCTATCGGATTCAAGTCCGGACTTTGACTGGGCCATTCCAAATTCCTCACTCTACGTTTTTTGAACCACTGCTTAACAAGATTCGATGAATGTTTCGGGTCATTATCTTGTTGAAATATAAACGCCCTGCCGAAATTTTGGCGTGCCCAGGGAAGAAAAACATCTTGTAATATTTCTTCATATACTTCCTTTGTCATAATCCCGTTTATTCGATGTAATGGACCAACGCCACTTGCACTGAAACATCCCCATACCATAAGGGAGCCGCCGCCGTGCTTGACTGTAGGGAGCTGGTACTTGGGGTCATAGCGAGCATTGTCGGGGCGTCGTACGTACGTAATTCCATCTGTTCCAAACAGTAAAAACTTGGATTCGTCGCTCCAAATTACCTTTTCCCACATTTCGGCAGTCCAAGAAAGATGTTCTTTCGCATATTTTTTTCTAGCTGTCCGATTCTTCTTGGAAATAAGTGGTTTCTTAGCAGGGCGACGAGCACGAAGTCCACCATCAATCAGACGATTTCTTATAGTACGTACGGTCACAGAAACTGAATCTCCAGCCGATATTTCTCGCATAATGTCGCTCGCCGTGAATCGTGGATTGTCTCTGGCTAATCTCAAACTGTTGCGGTCAACCAAATGTGATGTGCAGCGTGGGCGACCAGGTTTGTTGGGCTTTTTTACACATCCGTGAAGCTTTTCGCGTTTTAAAACCTTCGATATAGTCGACTGATGAAGTTGAAATTGCTTAACCAGCGTCGATTGCGTTAAGCCATTTTTGTACCCCATTACAATTGCTTCTTTTATAGCTACTGATAAGTTTTTATTTCCACGAGGTCTCCCCATGACGGAACTGATAATTCTTACAAATATTGTTACGAATTAACACGATATTCTGTTTTTTATCGACTTATATACTACAAGTGACGGACGTCATGTTCCAGAAATACGAATTCAAATAGATTTTTGAAATATGTACCTGCCTGTTAGCATATATTGGGCCTAGAATAAATCAATACAGCCTTTTTTGATTAGTTATCAACAAATTCAGTCCCTGGTTTCATCTATTTTGTTAAACAGAAACGAACCACTTTTAGGTTTTTCACCATTTAAATTTTTGCCTTGCTGTACGATCTTTTCAACTAAATGAACTAAGATTCAGTAGCGGGAATTATTCAAAATTCTTTCAACTGGGTTTTCTCCGGATTGCCTTATTTGAGACTTGACACTATGAAACACCACAAAGAAAACGGCAGATTGGTATGATGACGCTCACACCACTGTATAAGTGTATAATAGAAACCAGCAATATAGGTATTATAGGTTCCTTATACCTATTCATAATTCGTTATGACAAAGCGATGATTGCCTATGATTAACCCTGAGAAAGTTCAACTTTCATTGTCGTTCCATACCCGTGGGGCCTGGTGCGTCATTTCTATTTCCAGTGACAGGAAATGCAAATGAGGTACGGAATCAATACAATAAGGCGGACGTCTGGTTCCTCAAACTTGGTACTTTGTTATGTATTTAATCAAATAGGTCGGCTGATTGACCCGTTGGGCGGGAAGTTGAGTCATCCGAGGATATTCTAGACCCACTTAGGTATTAAGGTTATTAGATGATTTACATACAATGTGCAGTGTATGTTTGTGAGCTCAGGCGATCGAACCGATAACAAGCAGGCCACGGGCTCAATGTTAGATTAGCACAGAAACCCGGAGGGTTTTTGTGTACAGCGACGTTGGCGACTTTTGTGTAAAATGGGTCATTCCACGTTGTTATTTTTGCTCTAAATAAATTTTACTTTCCAACCCTAAACTTAAATTCGGATCACTACCTAATTTAAAAAAGAAATATTATCGCACTCGTGTACTCATGACAACTCTCGTCACTGTTTTATGTTATTATCAACTTTAGATTCGATCATCAAATTAGTCGGTGATGATGTCTGATGATGTAACAACTTCAACTTTTAATAAACTAAGTATATGTAACTTAAGATATTACTGGCGGCGCAAACATTAAACTGAAATCAAAATGAGACAATGGAGCACCAAATTCTTCATGAATGCTGAAATCACTGAACCAAATTCAAACGGAATAACATTGTCTGAAATAACTAGACCAGACGTAAAAAGGCTGAACAAGTGTCAAAGTTAATGTCAACCGGTACCTGCAACAGTATTTCGACCGCGACCCGTGACCCGTGCAATGCTCTCTGAATTATACCCCTTGTTGTTATAGCTTTAGAGTTGAAGATCGCATTGATAAATGTAATTTAACGGTTTCAGTTCTCTTCGAATTATAGTGCATGTTGTTAAAGGCTTAAGGTTTATGATTGCACTTAAAATTTTACGGGTAACTGTAAGAGCTGCTGCTGGGCACAAATGCAAACCGCTATTGTTTGGCTGAGCACATTCACAGGATTGTTTAGCTAGATTTAATATAGTTAATAAGATAAAACACCCTTTGATTGGCACCTAAAATACAATACATTAGCGTCTAGTTTTGACAATCATTGAAAAGGGTTCCGAGTGCCGACTATACACAAGTGTTCACTCTTATAGAAATAATTTATTCGTAAGCATAAACACAGAAGATAAAATTATACAAACAGAAAAACATATGACGGAGAGTGTCACGAAATGGTCTCATCTCAGCACTATGCTGGCGACTTCCTCATCATCATCATCGGAAGATCAGCGCTGGAAGTCGCCAGCATTCATGCTCTCATCAGCATCTTTATATGTAAATAGCAGAAACAGCGTTAAAACATATATAATAGTCACCTACCAAGTTAGGTCAAATTTTCTTGCATATTTGTTTAATTCAATGCACAAATTCTTGTCCGCTCTCGACTCTGCCGTATTCAACTTACATAAAGCTAGATAATTATTATATTTATGCGTTTTGGCATCAAAGTACAACAACGTATTCATCGGGTAGTTGACACTATCGGAGATGTACAATCAATCTAACGGAACAACTGTCGCTCTCAATTTTCTAATTCCTCGCCAGCAACTAACATTCCAATTGTTATCATACGCAATCTCTCATCTCACGTACCCCAACCTTAATTTAAATCTTAATACCGAGGTGTAAGGTTGTAATTAAAACGTTTCTATTGAGATACGAGTTTGCTAATAGTTGGTTAAGTCACGCTCCATAAGCGTAGGTAAACAAAAGCGTAAATAATTGTTTTGTGACAAAGTCGCAATTCCAATTGCTTTGCGAGCGCGAATGATTCCATCGCTCGAGCGCACCAGTGTAACTGCACCATCCAATAAAAACAAATCTAAAGGTCTTACTATACTGGTCAATGTGAGAACATAACCGAACAAGCAATGCGAATAAACGGTCACTGTTGCTGTTGTTGTGAATACTGATGATTATAATTTAAGGCCGTCACGTTGGACACACCCACCGCTCGCGCCGGCGCCAGCTTTTTATTGATGACTGGAGTCAACATAAGCAAGGTGTTGGTTCCACATTTCTGAACGGCATATTTTTTTATACTATATATTATTTATTACGTAGGGCACAAAGGCACGCTCGACGAGGTATAAGCGAACATAGGTTTCCTGTATCTATGTGATTTGGCTCAATTGGCATCCAGGCCATAAATTCCCAACAAAAAAAAACAAGAAATTTACACTAAGTATTGTTATATGCTTGATGTTTCCGGATCTAGGTACGTCATATAATGCTATCATATTGCAAGGGCAAGTTATCGCGGTTATCATACAAACGCTTGTTCGAATCTGAGTCAACATTAGATATCGTAAACATTGATAGGTATGCTGCTGATAGCAACAATGATAACAGTGAAAGTAAATTTACAATAATGTTTGGTACGAACGGGACCTTTTTGAACACGAGGCAATTCATAAATGTTTCATATCAAACCTACCAATTTTATTTTAATAATGCGTCGCACTTATCGAAGAATCGAGATCAAAGTCATATTGCTCATATACTCTCATAAAAATCAAAAGGAGGCCTGAATTAGTTAATAATCGTTTGACTTATGTATTTGGCAGAAAGGGATAAAACATAATTTAACTAAATCAGGCCCGTAAAATTATGAACAAGGGGGATTGTAAGTACCTTATCGACTGGTGTGCGAAAGCATATCTTTGTAAAACAATGAGATAAAAAGAATCTTTATGTCTTGAAATAAGGTTGGGATTCAATTGGAACAGTTATACCTATAGGTTATTAGAATGATACTTAGAACAAGTTATGCCAAAAAAAAGTCTAAATAGGCCTTGGGTGTTTGTTCAGGAAGTTTTTCATAAATAAATGCGTGCAAATCAGCGCGAAAATAGGCCTACTTGTGTTATATCAGGTATTATAAAAGAGTTTCTCAAAAGAATAAGCGCATTCGAATAATGGCATTCTTCTTATACTACTTACGGAGATTAAACTTATAGAGTATTTGTCAGAGTTACGAGGGAAAATGTCAGTGAATGAACCGTATTCCCTGACTATGTCGAGTTTAAATAAATAAAATATTTATTTACAGGACATCATTCCATAAATACTTCAGAACAACAATATTTAAGTGCCATTATTAAGGTTGGTTCCACGAAAGATAGCGTGAGCGTACACGAGTAGCTTTTCAGAGAAAGCAAGCCACTAATATATCAATGATTCACTTAATTTCAGCCTCGAACGTAAAATTCTCTTGTTGCTTTTATTCACAACGTTTACAGACAGTAGGAGAAAACGGTCCACTATAGTCTGATCTCCGAATACGCATGTTCTGATATATTACGGCGATCAAATAATACTAGAGATACCTACTGCGATACTGTCTATGGCGAATGGAAAATGGTTTGTGAACAAGTGTCGAGAGGTGTCGGAGGGTATTCGGAACCTTGGAGCAGCGGCCATGAATTGATCGCTCGCTCAAGGGCTGCGGGAGATGAAGCCTTCGGAGCGGTGAAAACCTACGGGGAAATGAGTTTTCTCGAACGTATACGGCTAGCCTGTTTATGGCCTTTATGGGGTTAAATAATCGACGAAGGTATGTATCACGCACAACTAAGTTATTTAAAAACAAATAATTTGTTTTCAATGTCCAGAATCATACATAATAAAATGGGACATATAAGATCACCTCGCTGTATATGTACAGTCAGCAGCAGAAGTTGCTGAGCGGGCCAGGTGTGATCTTCATGATCTTGACGCGACTTTATAAGAGCGTGTCAAGGTAATTTTGAACACCTCGCCCGCTTAGCAACTTCTGCTGCTGACTTTACCTAGCGGTTTTTAACCCGTTAACAAAAAAGATACTGTTTATAATTCTACCGTTTTATCGAAAACAACTGAAAATGATAGGGTACCTACCTTCGAGCAACACCGGCTTCCGATACATCGGAAGGGAGGGGCCCAAGCGATATCTCACCGTACAAATCTTTCTGCCATTTTTCGCGGGGGGAAACGTGCACACAGTCGCACTTCTCACACACTTACATACAAAATCCAATCTGTAATGACGACACAAATACATAGAAAATGACACACGTCAAAGACAAATCTTGCAAACCTCGATCTCTTTTTGGGTACGGACGAGTGACAAGTGTCACAACACGCACACTAACACATTTTCGTTGAAGTATGTTATTGTATTCTGAGATGAGAAGTCGGATTTGTCGCTCGACCGATCCGCAATTTGTACTGAGCGAGCAAAATCGATAAATCCAACAATTACATGAGACTAAAATATAATAATTGTGTTTGAATGTAATTAAACGTATGGTATGTAAAAAAAAATAACACATGTGAAATGTAACACTTTCTTTTTGTAAATTTGATGTCCCCGACCTCTTTTTATAACAAAAAACCGAGCAAACAGGCATTTATGTGCAGCAGTGTTCACGCGCGCGTCTGGACTCGGTCTAGTGAAAAATCCAAGTGCAACTAGTTTTATTACCCGCGCTAGATTAGATTGACGCGCTAATCTTGTACCTCGGCAGAGGGGAAATAGTGCGAATGCCGCCTCCCTTCCGTGTTGCTCGAAGGTACCTACCTATTCTATAAAATAAAACAGGCGAGGAATGAGTTTTTTATTTATTTTGTAGATAAACAAAATAAGTAAAACAAATAATATTTTAAAAAAATCTGATTTGCACAGCAGAATGCTGTTTTGCTATGCAATTAGTTTTTTGGCTGTGCAATTAGTTTTTAGGTTGAGTTAGGTTCTTTTTTTTTTTGCTGGCGAGATAGCGGAAGAGTACTTCGGCGTTCCTGGGACCTCGCCGTATAGCAGCGAGGCGGCAACAGATGGGTTTTAGTGGGTAAACCTGGGGTCTCATTAGCCCACAACAGGGAGTCCCACATAACCATCCCGGCTGGTCCCCGCGCCGGGTGGTATGCGTAAAGCATTTCCCCTCTTAAAAAAAAAGGTTCGTATTTTTTTGCTAAACGTTCAAATAGCACCCATAAAAAACTCCTTGACACTAAATGAGCCTGACACAGATTATTCAACGCATTGTGTGTGAACAATTTAGTGGTATTTGTAATTTCTCACGCTATTATATTAAGGCCTGAGTTACACTTGTAAGTTTTACAAAGCTATTTGTTAGAATGAGATAACGATATTCATCTCTCATTCTGTAGTATAGCCGTGTCCCTACTTACGTAAGTAAAACTTACAAGTGTAACTCCGGCCTAAGACAATGTATTCAGAAATACCAAAGCAGACACACCCACAAATTAACGTGCGTAAGTCAACAATATTCATACATACCAACAGCTTGGCACCGACTCGAATTATGTACAACTTTCGCGAGTACGAATACAATTCACAAGTATTTATAATTGACAACCCTATTTTCATTGAAACAAATTCTTATTTTTGGGTACAATTTTAAGTAGTAACCTTAGTTATAATTCTGCATATTTCGCACATAACTAAACTTGTTTATCATTATCACGTCACTAATAGGGGCATTGCATATTCAACAGGCACACTAAATGGCAATTTTATATAAAATCAATCATACCAGTTTAATAATTGCTTTGTCATGAAGTTTTTAAACGTTACCGTAAACTGACAGGCCGTTACAGTCCGCCGGACGGTATCGGCCTGTCAGTTGTTCGGAACTGTCAAAATTTTGTTCTAACTGACAGGCCGATACCGTCCGGCGGACTGTTAATCAGTGGGCGCCTTTAAGTTTAAGATAACGCAGAAGGAAGTAGACATGTTTTTTTTTGCTCGGTTGTTCTGGCGTGAGCGTTAAACTCTCGTGAACGAGACATATATTAGTCATAAATCAAACATGAGGAAAACAGCTCTAAGAATGTATGGTAGCCTAAGAATGTAAACAGTTTAATACCATATTCCGGCTATACACTTCGTGGTTTGTTATCATGTTGTTCTATTTGCATCTCTTTCCTCAATATATATCTAGGTCAAACGAAGTGACGCCGCGCCGTGACGGAATGCAATTATAAACCACGAAGTTACCTGCAGAGGTTAGAATTTAGACCATAGTATAACCAACATAACATATTAATTGTAATATTTAACGTCTATATTGTTTTGTATTATACAATCTATAATAGATAGGCATTTTTTTTATATTTATATCAGGCAATTTGTTCAAATTGCACATACGTGCCATATTACACATACCTTACAGACTAACGTATTATGTATATGCATTTTATAAACTTAAAACTAAACACAATTTATTAGGCAACTAAACGGCAACACTATTTAGGCAGAACGGATTTAGATGTTTTTGTATTAATATAATGCTCCAAACGTCACATATTTGTTCCAATAAAGAGATAGAAAGGGAACTAACTACAAATTCTGTATACACCATCGGCCACACTGTTATATAACTGTAGGTGGACCTTATGCTTTCTGTAATAAGGTCCACCGATGTACAGTTAGGAGTGTTGCTGTTGTACACTTCCGAACACGGACAACTTATTCGATTACCATCGTCCGTCTCTACAGATTTTCTTTTTATTAATATTTCCTTTATTTCTAAGGCGTAGGCGGGGCATTCCACCAGAATGACAACATTTGTCGGTGATGTGTCACGTATGGCAGCTATCTTGATAACCTGCCTAATTCTGTAGAATAATGTTGAATTTAAAGCTAAGTTGTAAGCTATGTACCTATATGATGTTACATTTTATTTTATTTAAAGATTTTAAAGGATCATTTGCGCTCTCTTCTATTTTAGATAAGACGCCTGGTCAATCCTCTATCTTAGCGTCCTATAAGTCAGCCGTAAAGGAGCGAATTTGATATGAGAACCCCAAAAAGCGTCAGTATGAAAGGCCCTTTATACCTTGGCTCAAACGCCGATCTCACCTGTGATTTCGTAACCTGTACATCGGGAGATGTATTCTTAGATTTCTTAGCCCACCGAGTTCCTTCAGCTTTCTCGCGCCTCACGATCACGGATTTATAGAATTAGTAAATATCGTCCACTCGACGTGTGTAAAATGCATAGACGGAATTAGACGGTCGGGTGGAGGTCGAGCATCTTTCTTGTTTATACAACTCTCAAAATGTAAAAACTGGTCACTTTGTATGGAAATTTCCGTTCTATGTGGCCTTGATTAATCAAAGAGTGAAATCCAATAATAAAGTAGCCTATGGCCCCCATATGGGGAGAGGCCCCAGAGCTTTAGGTAAATAAATAATATTTATTTCAAAAGCGAAAAGAAACAGAAAAGGGGTTGTGCACAAATCACGCGAGGTGTTTTCAGCTACTTTTTGATCCCCTCTACCCCTTGGTGATATTTGGTGAGGTTTTTGGCTACCCCCCTCCCCCACATAACCTTACGTGTATTTTTTGAAATTTTTCTATCCGACCGGTCAAGGCCTCGCGCTCCATAATTTCGTAAAATAGACTCGCTATTTTGAAGTGCGCAGTGAAGATTTATGTTTAACCTTTTGAACGGCAAACGGCGCTTCATTTGCCGTGCCACTGACGCCACGGGGTTAAAATTTCGTTCTGTGAATAAATAATGCCAACCTAAAAGTGGGGTAATTAAAACCAAAATATTACTTTGCTAATCCGCGAAAAGATAACGTGCTAGTCAATCAGTGCCCGTTATACTTACTTGCGTATTTTTACATGCAATTAATATTCCCACCCTCCCACCGCAAAAATAAATACGCAAATAAATATAACAAACCACCACCAAAAGAATAATCCTCGACACGTGTTTCGCCTCTCTACGAGGCATCCTCAGGAGTTGTTGACGGTCTGACGCACGGCAACGGAATGACCTGTCTAGAATGGTCGGCCATATTTATACCTTGACCACTCCCCCCACTTTGCAAGTGTGAGTGAGATGGAAAAATTCGTAATAACGGCGATGACGCAACATTCAATTGTTCGTTAAGAATCATGCCCCTATTGTTGTACCTAATTATTTCCAGTTGTTCCAGAACACCCAAACGCAATCCCTTTTCGCAAACATGTAAAATATCAAAAGAATCATTCTCAGATAAAGTGTGAGTGTGACCTGTATCTAATAAGTGCTTTGCAAAATTGGACTTCTCTGGATGGTTGTGTCTATATGACGCAACATGCTCTTTATACCTAGTAGTGAAATTACACTATATTATATTAATTAGTTATGTTGAAGTTGAAGATCGGATACTAATAGGATTACGACGATATTTAATAATCATTTGCGCATTAAATCGGAATTTATAGATTATGGTGGAATAATGAGCTGCAAGATATTGATAGTAAAAACAAGAGGGCACCTATTTAAAGTTAATGATAACATCATTCATTAGGTTATCTTGCCTCTTGAGGTAAATATCAACACTCAATACGCACTATACAGGCATTTAAAAGCAATGAGTATGTCATTATGATAATCATTCATCATTACTAACTAAGTCATTAGCTAGCTAGCTCGGTCTGATAGATTGGTGGAATGACAGGCTGTATACATATTTGTTTGGTAAACTTGACATGACAATTGAAAATATGGACAATCCTTCGATTTCGGCTAAAAATCGGGTTTCGGTCGGACACTACTGGATACATTTTCTTGGAGTGCACAATACTTTGATTTTAAACCAGTGTCGGAAAGGAGCTAGTTTATTATAACACTTTAAACTCTCGCGTTTTGTACACATATTTAATTAGATACACAAACGGGTATACCGCGATATACTTTCATAATAATAAAATATGTAATGAAAGTATATTTAAGTTTATGTAATTAAATATGAGCTAGTTTATTGTAAACACTACAAAGTAACACTAAGTCAGTCAGTTCATTGACGCCTTTATGCGCTGCGGGTCGCGACATCTCTATCGAAGGCCTTATCTGCCCTCTAGTTTGTGAAGGCGGACAGGTTAAACCAGTGACCACTCTCTCCTATAACTGTTCCTGGAAATTTTCAAATCTAGACATTACCTACACGTATACGATACCTCCGTTGCTTATAAATCAAATCACGCAAGAAAGGGGAATGTAATAAGCGCTATACTCCGTGAGAATAGGATGTATGGTCGTTTTGACCTTTTGTGGTGAACGGAAGGACCTTTTAAGGCGATAATAGATATCGCTATGTTTATGGAGTTATATCGTATCGTCGAATCAGGCGGTCAAAGAAAAGGCACAGTATACAGTGTGGAAAAATAAGTCGGGCCCTGGAGGGAAACTACCTTAAATCCTTAAGTTGGCTCATTTTACTTACAGGAGACATTCCTTTATTTTTAAAAAGAAATTCGAAGATTTTCTAAAACTCGCTTGCCTTGCCCGGGACTCGAACCGACTAAAAATTCCTAAATACTTTGTTATCTAGTAAAAATCAGTCGAAACTCTGAAAGGGACTCGGAAACAGTGGTAGCATCCCTATAGAGACTTTTGTTCAGGACTCTGAAATCTATAACATATCAAAATCTCAAGATATTTAACTGAAACCACATTTTCATACTTTAGGTCCGGGATCCTATATTGCGTCAAAGCGTGCTAATTAATATGCCAATTTATCAAATGATGATAACGGAAGCATCCATGTTGCGTGGGTCGAGTGACAAAATCGATACTAACATATATTTCGTATGTGTAAAATAACAGCGACTCACTGACCTATAGAGAGAGGTTTACATAAAACAGGTTTGGAAGATATATTTGTTTGAATATATTTAAATATACACATGCTTACGCCATGTACGGTCGGCCTCATAAGCGGCTGACCTGACCATATTAGCGAGTTGACATTTTTAAATTGACTTATTCAACCTGTAGTTGTTGTCACGTTTGTAATAGAAGTCGGCACGTGGTGTGGTGTACTATACACACCATTAACCCCTTGGCGGTCAAAGTCGTCAACTGATGCGCGCGGCTACAACCCAATGCCTAATATCAACCTTCGTGCATTGCGACAAGGTCCACGATGACGCGCACCACTTGATAGGCGTGACGTTCAAAGGGTTAACTGAAAATCTGTGAACCTAAACACTTATTTCAACTTTCACGATTATTAAACATTATTAAATTTCACAACGGGACTTAATCGCGTATTTAAGTTTTAAGATTTACCTCCGACGTTTCGAGGACGGCGTTGTCCCCGTGGTCTCGTGGAACCTTACTGCAAGGGCATAAAGTCCACCGATAGTTAAAACTTTTAAAGTGTTGCTCTCCCATCTTCAGAGTTATGTGTGGTGTGTTCCCCTCTGCATCGAACTTTATGCGGGCTGTACACTTGTCGAGCCACCCCGAGACAGGCCTTGAAACGAGTTAAGTACTTAAATACTGTCTCGCTCTTCCTCGTCTCGTCTCGCGGTTCTCCGATTGCAGGATCGGAGCGGTGCCGAGACTCTCGGCGAGAGTTTCTCGACGAGTGTGTACTGTGTACAGCCGACATTACATACAGGAGTCAGACCTTTCTCTGCAGCTGGGCTGTACAAACAGCAACACCCCTAACTGTACATCGGTGGACCTTAACAAGGTCCGGCGATGTACAGTTAACAGTGTGGGCGATGGTACAGCGATTTCAGAGGCCGTCGCGCTTGTTTTAGTACTTTTTATTGCCCCGTACAAAACTTTGTTCACGGAACACTGCTGGGATCACTTCGGTCTTGCAAATCGGTTAAATCGTTTTTGTAAAATAAAACTTAGATATTATCTTCGGTAAGGAAAACCGATGTTTTCTTAGAAATCGGTTTCGCCGTTAAGACTGTATTTTCTAATCCCCCAGCTAAGTACTAATTACATTAACTCGTGAGTAAACAATCGTAGTTCCGTGTGGGCGTTTCAACACGTGTGAACAGACAAAGCAAGGCATTAAGGTAAATATTATTAATTTGTGTACGGTTTCTTATTTGCAAATGTTATGGGCAGACCTTTAATGTCGTTTTCCGGTTTTAGGGGATTACTGAGCACACGCCAATAATTAATCTATTATCAAAGCACGTGTTGCGAACGCAACCTTTTATTCGTATAAAATCTTAATACATTCCTAATGCAGTAGCTAAACGCAGCCATCAGGCTCGGCTAGTATTTGGAAGCTTTTTCTAAAGCACCAATAGGAGTGCTCCACATACTCTGTATCGCGGCCAATTAGAGGCACCCAAGTTTAATTTTAACCACCTTTTGTACTGATCAATTATTGCAAATCACTCTCTCATCTGCCTCCAATGTATGGATATTACCACTTCTGCATTTAACCGTTTAGTCAAGAACCCTTGTAAACCAGTACCTATTGAAGAATACAACAATTCACTGTACATTGAAACTTTTTATTTGAGTCGTCGAGATCCTGTCCTGCACGGCAGCTACAGCACGTTCAGATATATTTTTCAGCGCCCCGTACCTAATAGTTCTGTTACGTGGAAGTCCAAGTTATTGGAAATTATTTTTATTGAGTTTGGGGTGAATGGGGTGAAAACGGACACTTCTTTAGACACATTTCTGATCGAGTCTATATTGAATGAGATTTCTGGTGGTTTAGGAGTAGTCAGAGACCTCTACCGGACAGTCAAAAATATCGTCAAAATATTGTTACACTTCGCCATAAATATGTTCAAAGAAATTAGAGGGAAAAAACGCTCTGATATTCGGCCCCGTGTCGCTTGTGTGTCTTGTCGCTGTTGTGATGCTCCCGTGACGTGATTGATAAAATCTATCGAAAACTTTCATTTCACCACAGCAACGGAAACTACGGAACCGCCTATAACCAAAACGAATCGTTAAGAAGGTTCGATGGGTTTCGCGTCTCATCTGTGTCATAAATCACCGTTGCATTTTGAGACTTGTGCAATGACAACAAGATTTAATTTAGGTTGAGCGGAGAAACAAAATTTCAAAATGTGATTCACAATTTCAAGCGCATGAAAGATGATTTGCTACGGTAATAAAACAGTGAGCAGCTCTAAATGCAGATATTTAAGACAAAAGGTAATCGAATTATCCGTGTCTTATTCATAAAACTTTACGGGCCTGATTGCCCTGATTGAGTTAAATTATGTTTTGTCCCTTTCTTACAAATACATAAGTCAAAATGACAGATAAAGAAAAACTATTATTAGCTAATTGAGGCTTGTAGCGCGTTTATGAATAAGGGGGTTAGTACTTTCTATTAGTGGTTGAGGATGGCTGTTTTAAGCATTATAACGGGACTCGACTTTTTGATGGTCCATTTTTGTCGTTTATCGACGCGGATGTTGAGTCTTAAAACTGAAGCGATAACGCAAGGACATGCCTAAACATTTTAAACGATAGCCACAACATGAGAGAAAGCTGTTAATATGAGCACAATAAGTATGAGCTGAGTGGGAATCGAACCTTTACAATAGCCCCCATTACCTAAAATGGGAATGTGTAAGCGCCTCCCGAAGAAGTATTATTATAAATTATACAATAGAATAATAGGTATTCAGTAGCAAGCTAAGCTAAGTATGACAAATCACAACCTTTCTTACACGTTAGCAATCCGCTAAAGACGTTCTAACCATGACAATGACACATGACATTCACCAAGGGGTTCACAAACCAGGCGTCACGGCTTCGCCATAACGGGCAAATCCAATTACGGTGCGTTAGTGGCCCTGAGAACATCAGGAAATGTGCGGGTCGTAAATCCTCTAGTATTATATTATATGTTAGCAGTTAGCACATGCATCCGCGTTCTAGATGGTAACTGATAAGAAGAATTTCTATATATTAGACTGTTTCGGTGCTTGCTGTTTGCAAAGAAATTGTACAACTGGAGGTACGTTCAAAGAATTGGATTTATGTACCATCTCTAGCGGCTTTCATATTGACGGTAACATGGGTTCATAAAGGCGCCCACTGATTAACAGTCCGCCGGACGGTATCGGCCTGTCAGTTGTTCGGAACTGTCAAAATTTTGTTCTAACTGACAGGTCGATACCCTCCGGCGGACTGTTAATCAGTGGGCCCCTTAAGAACTGGCGCGACATTTACACTAGAAAGTCTTCAGCGAACCCTGGAGTAGGTATTCGCTGCGGCTGCAGCCATGAAGCTTAACAAGACAGCGATTCTCCAGGCCATAATGAGCTAGCTAGTCCGTATGGACTATATTGATCATTCCTACTTGTACATGAGAAGAATTACCAGGCTTAATTCACAAAAAATCTCTCGACTGTGAGTTAGTCCATAGTATCTCGACATCGAGCTCCGTAATCATTACGTATAATTATTAGCGATTGCTGGCATTGTAATTGTAAGCCCCGACGGACGGGCGGACGACGGATGCAATATAACTACGTCAAAATCATGTTGTCTTATTTAAACCAATTTTAATTACGTATATCGTTTGACATGATTTTGACGTATATTGCATCCGTCGGGCGGATATTGGATCCGATTAGTGATGAGATTCACGTTACGTTCACATTAAAAAACTTTGTTATCTATAAAAACGTTAAGCCTATTCTATTGTTGGAAAACACACGAAGAGATTACGTTACGTCACATACATAATATCCTCAGCTCGTCATAGCGCTTGTATAGCCTTTGAAACTTTTTTAACGTTGCAATGTTATCAAACAAAAGTTTCATATTACATATTTAATGAGGCAGAAAGTCCAACAAAATCGATTACGCCGCTTCAGAAAAGTTTAATCACTACCTTCTGTCCAGCAAAATAAAGCGGCAACACGAAATATTAAAGGCAACGGTGCGGTCGACCGTTCCGATACTAGTTGCGAATGTCATTAATAAAATTGATATTGTAAATTGAACGGTCAAGTTTCTTTAAACGGTCACAGGGTTAAGCCTAGTTGCACATGATATAAGTAAGAATATAAGTTGTTATTTGTAACACGTAACACAAGAGTCATAGAAGTCCGTGACCATATCCGTCGTCCTGTTCACCTTCAGTGGCGGGGATTCCGGAGACTCCGTAGAACCGGTAGAACTCAAGCAAGAACATCTTATCCCTCAAGCCTCAGAGATTCTAGGCTTGGAAGGATCACAAGAGTTCCAGAAGGTATAGTAAACATAGCTACCGTACACCTGGTAACACACTGGAGAGATTTGTTTACAATAGTGTGCACAATGCCTTACAACGCGCTGTTGGAGGTTGGCGCGTGGTTGATGTCCCGATTCGGGCATGACACGCGCGCTGCGCTTCCGCGGCAGTTGACCTCTTGACGAGTAGCGTGTGTAACATGATTGGAGAGCAGGCTTTTTGCAAAACGATTCCGTGCTTGAAAAGGGCAGGGCCTATATTGGACTTATTCTTCTTATTTAATCGAATGGTGAAAAAAAATATCAATATAAAGACTCTAGACTAGACTTATTACTTCTCGAACGATAACAATAACCCAGATTTTGAGCATTCGTAATTCAAAGCTGGACTTTCGAGGATAACAGTTCCCAAATTATTAACGGAACCCAATCCATCCATACCGAAGGATCTGGCCGAATCCAATCGTCTATCGATATATGCTGCATGGAATTTAGGAACCAAATGAGAGCAGTGACACTTTTTTCACTTAGCATCAGAACGGCTGTTCCAATGCCGAGTTTAGCCAACTAAAATCCATCTAAAGCAATCAATGTCAACAAGAAACAGAAATATTTACATAGATACATTAAAACTACAAACAGGAGAGCTAGACAAAGACCCCAACGCAACCACAACACTCTTTGTTTGAAATAGCACGCCGATTTGGCTCACAAATGAGGAAAGTCGAATTGCGTACACACGTGACGTCCGCGCGATCAATTCTAGCGATTTGTATGCTGTTTGGAACCTTATTCCCAGCACGTACGTGCGAATTTGTAGACACATTCGTTAGCGTACAATTGATTGATATCGCGAACAACTGCCAATTGCAATCAAATGCGTTTGTTGAACACATCGTAACGTTACAGTCTACTAAGAATTAAAATCATACACTTCTAGGTTTCGCTGATGATGTTGTATCGTGTGTAAAGTGTAATTTTATGGAACTTGCTAACTATGTAAACAAGTCACTAGTAAATTCATCATTCAGAGACAATTTCAATATGGCGGTTTATTTACATAGTTAGCAAGTTCCATAGAATGACACTTTAACGTGTAGACGTTACCAGGATTCATATATTTAATTGAAGAAAATGCCGTGCAGAGGCCTAAAAGTGTTTAAAACATGAACGATGAGCAACTCAACACATATCTATTTAAAAAAAATCAATATAAACAGTTCTTCCCTGGTTTGAGCATGTCTTTTAACGCGGAAACTTGTAAGTTGATCGTTTGATAGACATGATGTTTGTAAGTGTTGCTTTTCTTTGAACGCCACGCCTATCGTGAGCGGCGCGTCATTGTGAACCTTGTCGGAACGCACGAAGGTTGATATTGGGCTGTATCCCAGCGCATCAGTTGACGTCTTTAGCGGTCAAAGGGTTGGGTTGGCTCTGCAAAATACATGAAGCGATGGAAGAGCGCTGCAGTCGATCAATAAATGTTAAAAATGTATACAAACCCATGTAGTTAGTTGTGACGTGTATCGATTAAAACGACAATTTTAGTTGACAGTTCAAAATGATAAAAATGTTCAAGTAAAAAGCGCTTTCACATGTCGAATTATTTATGGTTTGGGGTCATCCATTAATTACGTCACACGTTTAGGGGGAGGGAGGGGGTCAAGAAAATGTGACATATTGTGACATGGGTGAGGGGGGAGACACAAACTTTGTGACGTCACTTTAACTTCATCAGTAACCGAAATCTTTTTTTTAATTATTTTATTCGCTGTACATTTAAATAACAAGTTTTTAAAACGATAATCGTTTTTATTCTTTTAATTTTCTTTCCTAAGCAGTTTTGGCTTATAAAATTACTAATATTTATATCGTCAAAAATATTTTGATAAAATATTAATAATACTTAGGTACTTACTTAATTCGATTTGGCGATTTCGTAGAAAAAATGTGACGTCACACTAGGGGGGAGGGGTTTGCCAAATGTGACCAAATGTGACAAGGGGGGGGAGGGGTCAAAAAACCTAGAAATTCGTGTGACGTAATTAATGGATGACCCCTTTTGACACGAAACATCTGATCTCGTTGGTAGTTCGATCATTTTCTATTCCGTTTAGAAATTTTCGTCCAATATAGAAGTGGAACCACTTAAATAAGAAAATACTGGAAGTCATAGAGCACGGTTTCATAATAAATTTTAACAATAAAATATAGGCGAACTTTTGCTCTATTCATATTTCAACAACATCGTAAGAACTCCAATTGAAATACATTGTAAGAGCGACAGTCAAATGACTAGGTATATTTATTGGTCAAGTAACATTGACCACGAAGATTCTTCGCCTGACACCTTACCTTAACGATGGTAATCACGGCAAGTAAAGTAGGCACAACTTACCTGCAACAAAGGTAAACAAAAATTAAATTTCTTAAAGCATTGCCAACTTGATAGAGTTGAGTTGGAGTAACTATGGCCATTGGTAATCGCAGAGAGCTAGAGAGTTCGAACGTTTAGCCATAGATATTGGATCAACGTCGTACTTGTAGTGTGACATGAGAATGTTCTGTTTTTCGACGTTAAATATTTTTGTAACCTATTATGTTACCGACAAGTTATCGACAATCATTGTGCTCATGCATTATGCGCGAAAACGAGGTAGCGCTACTCTTAACCACCCCAGCTCCTCCACAAAACCTAGCAAGGTTTTCAGGTTGTTAACTGCCTCGTTTAGTGTAGATCCTAGGTCCTACGTATATGGTCTTATATGCTACTAGCTATATTATGTAACCTCATATTCTGTACACATCATGCAATGGTAATCTTACCTATCTGAACGTTTCTTCTTAATTAACATGGAACCGTAAAACATGGGAAGCATTCTTAAGAATTAAGTAAATTTTGACATCGAGGTTCAGAAGTTCCGCAAAAATTAATAAAGTGGAGGATTACATCGAGAATTTGGTTTTATTAATTATTTTTACCTACACACATATCATAAACTCTCTATGATGCCTTCAAAATCCGTAAATAATGGCCCACATTACGATAAACTGTTTTGTTACAGCAAATTTCTTATCTGTGAAAATGTGGTAATATAGACGGTCAAGCAAATCTTGTCAGTAAAAAAAGGCGCGAAATTCAAATTTTCTATGGGACGATATCCCTTCGCGCCTACATTTTTCAAATTTGCCGCCTTTTTCTACTGACAAGATCTGCTTGACCAAGTATAGCTTCATTACTATATCAAAATCGATTTGGTAATGCATTCAAACTTCGAACATCTCAGAAAAAAAAGCAATTTGATTTGACCCCTATTCTAATATCAGTCGAGATGACGTTTTATTCGAAATCAAATGACAATTGCCTACAATATTGACAAATCTCGCATGTAAGTTGGTATCGGACGGTATGGTAATCGACCCCGACTCTAGTTTGTCTCTGAATTAAAAAAAAAAACTACGGATGCGTGACGTGCGCGAAAAAAGTTTTCATTTGCCGCCATTAGACGTACAGTTTATCTTTTAATTAGTTTGTAAGTAAAAAATAATTTGTTTTGTTGTTTTTAAAGTAAATATAACAAAAGTTTCGTGTAAAATGTGCGATAAAGATATTTCGGAGACGCCACCTCATATCCGCGAGTTCCGCCAGAGTGGAAAGTGCCCCAATGTCGGCTGTAATATGAGGTTAGTGGATATATCATAGAAAGTTTATAATATGTGTGTAGATAAAGCAGTGTATGTAACTGTACATAATTAGGCATTAAAACACTCGTGTGATACTATTATGAAACTCATTTCATTCGTTTCATAAACCCACACTCGTATTTTAATGCCTTTCATTATGTAGCAGTCACATAAACTACTATTAAAAATACAATAGAGGGTAAGAGGGCATGTATTTCTAAAGGC
Source organism: Cydia splendana (assembly GCF_910591565.1). Classification (NCBI taxonomy): domain Eukaryota; kingdom Metazoa; phylum Arthropoda; class Insecta; order Lepidoptera; family Tortricidae; genus Cydia; species Cydia splendana. The sequence continues at coordinate 6,264,742 of NC_085976.1, read as the reverse complement.
GCACTCGCACGACCCAGCCATGGTTCTTACAAATATCTCCACAAACATTCATTTACAAGTTTTGCAACTTTCAAAGAGCATATCCGAAGGGCTTAGGGCAACTTACATAATAACGGTATTGCGTTATCAACAGACAAACAGCAGCATCATAATAGCGGTCATTACACGATCAATAACCGACTGGAAACCGTTTTGAAACGATCTGGAAACATTATACTTTATTAAGCAATTGGTTCGGATTTCGGATTTGGTAATTAATGTAATTATCTTTCCGATAATCGTTTTCAATGTTGTGCATGTCGTAACGTAATGTAAGATTAATAAAAACATGAAACTTGTTTTGATAGGTTATTAAAACGTTTTTTACGCGTATTGCATTGGATACATTTACTTTTTTAAGGATTAATATAACGCGGCACGCCTTTGAACAGTCCTGGCCCCAATTTCACCACGGTGACAGGTGCGACAATTGCAAAATCACTGTTGTTGACGTCACAGGCATCCATGGGCTACGGTTACCACTTACCATCGGGCGGGCCGTATTCCTGTTTGCCACCATCATTGTATTATTTAAAAAAACTTTATTATATCGGATAAAAACAGATATTTCTTTTGCGAAGTTTCTGACAATTGAACTGAAAAACAATGAAAAACAAGATCATGTTTAACACTAAATTCGTGTACCTATTACTTTAGTAAATATGTAATCAGGAATTTTCTCGAGTCCGTCTGGGAAATTATAATTCCTGTCAACTAAATCCATCCGCCCGCCCCGCCACTGACCCAATCCCTCAGCCCCCCGATCACTAAACCTCACAGCACATCAACCCCTGATCCAGGAACCCCTCGATCATGAACCAGCAACCCTTCAACCGCCATTCCCCGACCCCTTAACTCCTAACCCTAACCCCCTTACCAGCTTACCACGAGTTTGACATTGATATATTCGCTAGCATGTGTGTAACTTACTTCCTATGCATCTCGCTCGTACTAACCTTAGTGTGAGCGAGATGCATAAAAAGTTACATTTAGATGCATAAGACGTTAGCGAATATGTCAATGTCAAACTCGTGGTAAGGCTACAGTTGCAGTACATCAAATTGGTGGTTTTCGGAAGCAAATGCTCAAGTTACTTTAGAAAACCCCGAAATCACATAACACGTGCCTTTAAAAATTGAGGAGATCGCTCAATTCCTCATGGATTCCATCATCAGACCAGAACCAAAAATAATACGGAAACACCTTGGAGGTAACTTCTTCCAAACAAAAAAAGAATTACTCAAATCGGATCACAGGTGCCGGAGTAATCGCTGGACATACTTACATTTAAAGAAATCATCATCATTATCGGTCTACTTCATCAAATTGGTGGTTTTCGGGAGAAAATGCTCGAGTTGCTTAAGAAGACGCCCAAAACACCATGCATGTAAGTACCTTTAAAAATTGAGGAGTTCCCTCAATTCCTCATGGATCCTATCATCAGAACAGAACCAAATTAAAATGGGACCAACTCGGAGGTGGCTCCTTTCAAACAAAAAAAGAATTACTCAAATCGGACTACGGATGTCGGAGTAATCGGTGAACGTACATAGAAAAAAAAATAGCCACAACCGAATACAGAACCTCCTCCTTCTATGAAATTGAAGTCGGTTAAAAAATAGAATATCTCGCTTCGGGTACGTTAAAGTTTCAATGTCTGGATATGAATCCATCAAGACTTGAGCTATTCCCTCTTTACCTGATGGGATTCACGATCAGAACTGGACCTTGACAAAAAAGTTGATTTACCTATTATTAACGAGTGTAACATGGTATATTAAACCTGAAGGTATGAAGCGGGTTTCTACACTGTAGAAGTGTAAGTACACTAACGAACTATTACACTGTAGAACCTGTAGAGGTTCTACTGTATTATGATGATTCGAATGCTTCTTATTAAGGTTAATCTCTCCCGCATTCGCAGTGCGGATGTCGTAAAGAAAGAAAATATGGCAACAGATAATGAGTCCCTGCCGACCTAGAATCCAGGCCTTGGCATACTGCCGGTGGATAACATAACAAACAAACGCACAAAGCGTCATTATTTATAATGAGCTCGTATCGATATTTAATATTCTTCATTACGTACAAACCATAAAACAAACAGAATACAAATCTAATATCATAGCCGTTCATTGGCCCATCGACTCTTAGTCCTTAGATATTTCAAGTCCCTCTAGGATTTTTCATGTATTTTCTATGAACTGACGTGACCCGATATCGCGACAACGAGAGACTTAGTGGAGGTAAAGTTGCACTATATCGCGACATAACCGCAATTTCATACAAAAGTTCTATGGTACCTATGAAAAATGAGGCGCAACGCTCGCTGTGACGACATACGACGCGACGGACGAGTTTTGTCGCGAAAACTGTGTCGTTTACTAAATACTGTTTGGGAATAAATTCACGTCGCTGGCAATTGAACATATTAATATAAGTAGTGATGGCAATCTTGTTTGATATTCATGGCAACTTCAAGTTGAAATGATTAATTATATTTAATAACTTTGATAACGTTTATAAACCTGAAATTCCATTTAAATCGCTTGTACAAACAGCAACACTCCTAACTGTATTTCAGTACATCGGGGGACCTTATTACAAGGCATAAGGTCCACCGGTGTACAGTAAACAGTGTGGGCGATGATACCTATTTAAATATAAAATAAATAAATAAATATTATAGGACATTCTTACACAGCGGGACTTAATCGCGTATTTAAGTTTTAAGATTTACCTCCGACGTTTCGAGGACGCCGTTGTCCCCGTGGTCTCGGAGAAGACTAGCTAAAGTTGACATCAACATCTTCTAGCCGCGCGAGTTTTTCGAACTACCCGCACTTGGTCTTGTTTACTGTGTTTACCTCGAAACGTCGGAGGTAAATCTTAAAACTTAAATACGCGATTAAGTCCCGTTGTGTAGTTTGATAATGTTTAATAATCGTGAAAGTTTAAATCAGTATTCTTACACAGATTGACCAAGTCCCCCAGTAAGCTCAAGAAGGCATGTGTTGAGGGTACTCAGACAACGATATATATAATATATAAATACTTAAATACATAGAAAACAACCATGACTCAGGAACAAATATCTGTGTCATCACACAAATAAATGCCCTTACTGGGATTCGAACCCAGGACCATCGGCTTCACAGGCAGGGTCAGACCGGTCGTCGTATGTCGTATTTAGTTCACTCAATTATGTGGAAATTAGGTAATACTTAAGACTTATGATACATTTACAACGCTTAGTTACCATACGCATCGCTTTAAAAGAATCCTAGCGCTTCCATTATAAGTATAACCTCTGATTAGGCTCAATAGTTACAAATTTCTAGATCAATTAGACGAAGAAAAACAAGTTGTAAATACGCACGCTGTTAGTTAGTGTATTATCTCTTCCTACTCAATGTTTCCTAGTGTCTATTAAGGTGATTTATGCACATAATTATATCGCGAATAGCTTTTGGAATTCGTGACTGTGGTATATGATATGATGTCATAAGCAAAAAGGTGGTAATTTATATGCTAAACACTGGCTTTTTATCAGCTTCACTTTAAAGGAAAACAAATCAATGTAAGAGTTAAGCTAACATGTATAATGAGTAACATATGTTCAACTGTGCCCAAATATCGGGGTTTTAAGGTTCCGTCACACAGGCGCGTTTTCCGGGCGGGGCGTGAGCGTTTTATATGTAAAAGCGGCGCGCCCCGCTGGAATAAATTCTCCGATTTTCATAGTAGTTAGTAATAACTCTAATATCTGGGAGACCAAAACTTATAAAAACTCAAAAATGCGCGTTTTCTCAGAGATAAGACCTAGCTAGATCGATTTTTCCAATACCCCGAAAACCCCTATTTATAGCAAATTTTATCTAAACCGTTAGAGCCGTTTCCGAGATCCCCAAAATATATATATATATACAAGAATTGCTCGTTTAAAGGTATTAGAATATAAGAATAAGAAATCTGTGCCTACAAACTTCAAATAGAGATCGCTTTTTAGCGACAAGGCCGCCTGTTGTTTACATCTACCTGAGTTACTGTATTTTTTGTATTATTTTCTGGTATTGAAGAGTGTGTGTAACCACTTTTAATATTATGGCAAAAATACACTAGTTATCTACGTGCTTGGGTGATAATGATGATAAGTGATGTAATCTTGCATTGATAAGTCATATCACTCATTATCAGTTGAAAATAAAAACACTACTTGGAGCTTTTGTGGTATATATGGTCAAAGGTCTTCAAAAGATAAATATGGGAAGTCCTCGACCTTTGACGTATATTTAATGAGCCCTTAAGAAATGGTAATCGATTGACATATGTATGGATAACAATAAGTAATTATAGTTATAGCGCTCATAAGGAAGTGGAAGAAATGAGTAACTCTTATAAGAGTTATAAGTCAGCGTTAGGTAGATCCTAAGCGCGCCATAACGAGCTTAGGATAAAGGCAGGTTTACAATAGTCCAGTGACTTAGTATAGTACATTGTAGGAGAGGACGGAAAACCACCAAAAGATGGACGAGTGCGTTTGAATAATACGAGTCCATCTTTAGCGGTTCCGGCCGAGGCATTACATAGTGCTTTTCACGACTACTGCGAGGAAATAATAAAACATTTGCATAACTATAAGTACTAGCCCGCGATTTCTCTGGTAGCAAATTACTAGCCACTGCCTGTGCTGTCTCTTGAATTTCGGTAAGCGTCAGCGTATCATTTTCTTCACTAGAAGAACTCATTTTTATAGCGAGCGTAGATACGTGTTTCTTATATTTTTTAATCAAACACAATTTACACTATCCAATTCAGTAAGTTTTTTCAGATCCCGCCTTTTTTACTTTTTTTATCACTTTTAAGAGGCGTTTTTCTTGTTATTTGCTTCAAACCGACTCTAAACTTAGAAGCGTTTTTGCTAAAAAGAAACCACAAACAGCTACAAAAGTAAAAAACGCCTTAAGCGTCAACTGAATGGATAATTGTTATAAAAAAATGAACTGAATGGTTTTGACATTTCTTTTTTTTTATACAAGAATTTGGTTCTATAAATCACCTAATTTTATTTTTGAGGGAAATAGGTTGCGCCAAAAAAGACCTTTTATTGATTTTTATGTTTTAAATGATACTCATTGCTGTAGCGAACCGTCACCAATGACAGATGATGATAACAATGAAACATTGTAGTAGTGGTGGTTCAGGTGCTACAGCTATTGCTTACTTTCCAGCTTGGTTTCAGACCATCTATTGCCACATTTCCGAACAGTGGTGTGAAAAAACTATAGTTATTGATTAAACAATAAAGACCGTATTGTTAAGTATAGGGACAGATTAAACCTGGTCTAACTGTTGGCATGTGTATTACTATGTTCTAAGAGTTTGATCTGAGGGTATTTTTAAGCTATATCTGATTTAAGATGGTTTGACATTTTCTTTATTTTAGGGACTTTATGATGCTTTTAATACCGTATAGCAAATACAGTTCGGACAAGCCTATGGAGACAAGAGACAAGGCCAGAGAGACTATTTCACCGACTCTTTGGTACGATTTAAAGTAACAACAGGTTAATAGGCTGCCAAAACATGTTATCTAAGTGACCCCTTCATGACTGTTCAATTGAGCAGCTGCGGAATAAATGTGGTGAATTATTATTTTTACATAAAAACGATTTTTCACCCCACGTTTTGGAATCCCTTCAATTTCTGATGCAAGCGTAATGACGGAGACAGCTAGAAGAATAAGCTTAAAACCAAAGCCTAGCGGACATTCATGGCGTTGATCCATCGCTATTAGAGCGGGTCGATAGAAACGCTCCATGATAGTTATATGCATGCACAGATCCTAAACTTTTTTTTTAACGAAAAGAAATGCTTAGACTATGTCCAGATGTTTCGCTATACGAATCATGTGTAATTGCTGTTTACATAGTACGTTTTTCTTTGTGAATTGTCTTGTTCGCAAACCGCAAATTTTCTTCTAGTATTTGTCAGCACTCGCTAATATTGTTACTCGAGAGGATTGGGTAAATTTCTTCCAAACCATATGCTTTACGTCGAGCTCCCAGGACGAAATGTGTACCTTATTAAAGCACTAATTAAACATATGTGTAGTTTTGAAATAAAAATATAATACAAATAAAAAACGGCTAAGTAAAGTTGTCCCTATAATTAACGATACAGTCTTTACTTTTTCCTTAATTACCTATGTAATGAAATAACACATATTGCCTTTATTCCTAGTAGCAAACTTTGACAATACGCTGTCATTGAAATAGTAAGGTTAGCTATCGGCTTTAAAAATAGCACCAAACTCGGCAGTAGTTATCCTTTTAGCCACAGCATTTTCTCCACATTACGCCGTGTCGCAAAATAAGCACAAAAACAAGCTGTCATATCATTACTGTCATTAGGTAAGTCAAGGACTTAAGTACAGTTTTATTTATTAGACAGGATATAACGTGAGAACATTCAGCCTCAGCATAATCGCTATCCCCAAAATGGTCCATAAATTTTTTTTTTGTACAGTCAACAAAACTATTAGCAGACCCCCGGTAAACATATTTGTATGCAGGTGTGCCAAGCTGATAGCTTTGCTGACTTATTGCTGATTCTATTGTTTTGCTCATTCTATTGTTACGCCCTTATGCCTTTCTTTATGTACAGTCACCTGCAATAATATGTTACACAACGAAGGCCACAAAAATATCTGACACGATCTTATTTGTAGAGCCATAAGAGCGTGTCACATATTTTTGCGGCCTTCGAAGAGTAACATATGATTGCAGGTGACTGTACCAAGTGTACCACTGCATGTAATGTTGACTTTTAACCGTAATAATTACATAATTTGTTTTAACCGTACTAATATTATTTACTCATTATTCTTAACGTTACTATGTATTATGTTTTTCTTCCTTGACGTGTAAAATGACTTTACAAATAAACGAGTATGAGCATGAGTATGAGCATTTACGGTAGGGACAAACTGAGCCCACGCAACACAAATGCTTAGAAACATACTTGTCATACGCAACGCAACGCATGACATATTTCTAAGCATACAACTTTCAGGGTCCAGTTTGCCTTTATACTATGGGTAACTTTGGTTAGTCGACGAATTAAAGTCCTTAAGAGCCCATCAACGTGCACACTAGCGCCACTGCCAAATAATCGTGATTATTTAAATTTATCGAAAGATAGTTAAAAAAGGGGGCCGCTACGTACTGTATTTTATATTTAAGTACCTTTTGAATACATCAAACTAGTTTTTATGTTGCTGGATTCCTCGATCTATAAACTCAAAACAAAAACGGCCGTTTTAACTTTGGACGCATAGATTGACGAATCCAGCAACATAAAAACTAGTTTTTTGTATTCAAAAGATACTTAAATACAAAATACAGAACGTAGCGGCCCCCTTTTTTAACTTTCTTTCGTTAAATTTAAATAATCACGATTATTTAGCAGTGGCGCTAGTGTGCACGTTGATGGGCTCTTAACTATGTACAATTTGTTTAAAAATACGAATCTATAAAGTCGATTGCTATGGAGAACCCCATGAGTCACGCAACGTAAACCCGCTGCTAGCCCGGAGTACCGAACCGAACCCATTATAGAGCAAGTAGCATTTAAAGGTCTGCACGTAGGTACGCGTACGTGATACCAATTAGCGATATGGGATGTTATAGGATGGTTATACTGTTATAGGGCTTATTAATGGCTATAAATTAAGCGTTCATATAGGTAAGTTTAGGTGCTGAACATAATAACAATACACTTTTTTTTTAACAAGCAGAAACGTCTGCGAACGATGCTATTAAGCTTAGAATAAATTTAAAAGTGGAAGTATCGATCCAGAGGCCGTGAGTTCAAGTCTCAACCAAGACAGTAATTTTCCCACTTTTAAATTTATTCCAAGCTTAATACACATATTGAATTACACAAACGGGTCTACCGCGATATAATCCACCAGTCACCACAGCCGTGACCACAGCTGGTGCAACTCAGCTGAAACGTCGGAATTTAAGGAAAAAGCAATGAAATTATGTCGTGGTAGACCCGTTTGACTTTACTGAGGATTACTCAATTTTCCTCAAAATATTTTCCTTCTAGAGCATCTGTTAAATATCTTTGATATTTCGTACCTACATAAAGTTCGAAGAAACTCATTGACCTCATTATTAACGAGCCAGGATTCGAACCCACATGACCTCAAGTTTGGAAGCTATGTATCTGTAAGCTACTCTTTCAAGTAATTCAGGATTTCGGTATATATTTTTCCCCGTGTTCCGACCACGGAACTATTAACCTAACTAAACCAAATTTAAATGAGATTTGCGATGGGCAACTTCCTGATCCGCGCCAGCATGGAATCGTTTCCTTATTCATCGTACAAGTATTACCGGAACTACAACCTTCGTCTTCAAATTTAAAATATAGAAGGATAATGACGTCATTTATAAAAATTTTAATCATTTAATTTTTTTATCTATGTATGTATAGACTTATTTCGGAAAGCTTATTTAGGAGCCTATTTCATTGTTAGTTTGGCTCACGATAACGTTTAAATTTAATAATCGTTAATAAATTTACGGTTTTAATATTTTTTTATTATTCAATAGTTCTGAAATTCATAACAGCAGATTTATTTACAATAAGGTTTGTAGTCGTTTTACCATTTTATTGTATTTTGGCTTGGCCAATCTGAAAGAAGATAAACAATTTGCAGAACGAATTTAAATTAAGTAATTTTAATTTCACTATAATTGATACAGTTCTTCGTACTTTTCTTGACTCTATTTATTTAAATTAAGCAAATACTCCTAATAGTCGTGGAGCAATTTATTCAGCGATTTTGTTTTACATGCAAAACATGCATGTTTAATTTGTTTTGAATTTAATGAACATGGTTTATGTCAAAACTTCCGTGAGACACCCGTCCCCGACAGATATGACCCGTGAGTGACCCGTTCTTAATATATTTAATATGGTTTATGTTGTTATAAAAAGTACCTAAACTACTTACTTACTCGTTATTACGTAGGCGTAGGTAAATTCGCGGTCTCATGACATGACTATTCAGATTATTCAGCATGTACAATTAATTGCACACATTTCACTGTTTTTCTCTAGAATTAGATTAAAACGTGCATTTATGTTGACGACCGTGACGATTAAGGTGCATCCACACCGCAGTTAACTTTTGTGTAGCAACTGTGGAAAAATACTGAACGGTAGGTAACCAGGTAAGTTACCAAATGTTACCGTGTAACAGGCTCCACAAAAGTTAACTGTGATGGATGCACCTTCCCTCTGGCCACGTGGTCTTTGTACTACCAATAGGACCCCATGAACTTTTTTACGACATATTTTATAATACGATATTATTTTACATTACATTAAAATAATATAGGCGGCAACAGTCCCTGTGACCAAATGAGTTCATTTGGTCAGACAGATCGGTAGGACGAAGCGGAATTACAACTCCTGGTAATCCGATTAATTGATTAATCGGACCAAGCGGAAAAAACTGTTCATGTGGTCCGATTGGTAGGACAAAGGCAGAGCGTGCACCTTTAGGTCTTTGATGATGGTTCCGTCTTCGAATTGATGACCATTGAGAACCATAGGTTTTTAAACTGAGTGTAAAGTTTAGTGTCTTCGTTTGTTGATATTACAGTATGAGTATGAGTACACACTTACACAGGTACGACGTTATTCTCTGAATCCTATATAAATTTGGGTCGTTTTCTCGCTTAGTCACCGGTTTATTCGTTTGACATCCCTGGAGTAGCAAGACAGCACGCTCATTTATTTCCTTCGTCATATTATTAAAAAAAATCGCAACGAGAAAAGCTCTATTATTGGCCACCGTGTTTGTTTACGCTACGCTACAGTAGGTAGATACACATACGACATTGTTCTCCTAATCGTTGTAATATCTAAATCCAGGCCAATTTCTCGCGCTGACTCACCGACGCATCTTCAGTTTACTCACAAAGCGCTAAACGGTTAAAATTAACCCGCCCGCGCTCGCGACCAGCGCGTTATCTTTGGCACGGCGTAAACAGCTCATGACTGTTTACAACAAAACGTATTTAGTTACTCTGAACGCACAAGGCAGATGATGTTTTGGTTTCCTAGCCAGATTAAGACGGATAACCAAAGGGCCTACCGCGAAAACCGAAGTTTCGCTAACTGTCTCGCTATCGCTTATCGAACATGTGCATTCAACAACTCGGAGCAGATTTTCGATTAAAGGACTGTGTTTATTAATTTCATAATGGCAAGCCGGTTGAGATCGAGTTCTATGGACGCGACATCACTGTATTATAGTATTTAGCCGTCCAAAGTGCACCAAAATGATAAGTACAAACTTAAATAGACAATAAATGAAACATGTGTCACTAGATTCAAATGCATCTAAATTTAGATACTATAATGCAACCCACAATTTGAATTTCGGTAATTCATTTGGATTAAATTATCAAAATAGTGTTAACGAACTTGACCAACCTTAGTTCTAACTAGCGACCCGCCCCGGCTTCGCACGGGTTAACAAATTATACACCTAAACCTTCCTCAAGAATCACTCTATTGATAGGTGAAAACCGCATGAAAATCCGTTCAGTACTTTTTGAGTTTATCGCGAAAAAACACACAAACAGCAGACAGAGGCGGGGGACTTTGTTTTAACTATATAGTGGTGTAAGGCTTTTTAAAATCTTTGACACCAACATTACGCTTAAAACAAGAAACATAAAATGTCCTAATAATGGCCCGTTTATATTCTTTATCCTGTATAGGTACGTTGACACAAGACAAAGCCAAGTCAACGCGCAACTGGAATCTAAATTAGTTCACTTACTCAGCTTCTATTCGTTTTGCCCTTTTCGCTCATAACATCAACTTTCATTTTGAACTAACCCACAAGTATTTAAAGTTGCATTTAGAATAGGCTCAAATGAATTGCGCTTTAGCTAGGCAGTTTTAAAAGGTCGTATGAGTCATTGAAGTCCTAAGCACATACGACAGTTTGTAAGTAATGGAGTGTTTCGTCCACTTGTGCTGAGTCAGTCGGTCATTCGCTCTTAGCCAGGAAGAAGAACAAGGAAGACACCTGTTTTTGTGCTTGAGTGCTTCCTATAAGTTCACTTTGTTAGGCCGATTTCGTTGGCTTGGTGCCAAGATAATACAAAGGTGGTTTTTGCGGCAAGTGTCTTTGTGTGACGGCCTATAGAGGGTATCATTACATCGATCCCATTATAATAAATTAATAAGCGTATAATAAAGAAAGGTGTTGTAATATCGTGCCTACTTTGAAAAAAAAAACTCGTATCTTGTTCTGTCAATCAAAAGAAAAATGTGGTAACTATGCATGGGATGCATACAGAGTTACTGCGTTTTAACTTTGAGTAGCAGTGCGAGATACGAGATTTTTTCAAAGTACTGACGATGTACAATTTTTGGTTTACGGGAAAAGATTTTAAATTATTATTACTATACAAAAATCTTAGCTCCATTTGCACAACGCTACTTTGAAACACAAAACTACCTACTATGACACACAGAACTTTTAGAGGATTGTCGGTCAGAAAAAATGTGCAAAAACTACCTATAATTTTTACACATTTTTACTATAAGGTATATTTGTACCCGACTGACGGAGGTAGTGAAATGTTGTTCAAAATGTACGTAAGTATGTGTGTGTCTATATCTGCACTACGCACTTCAATATTACAATGCGCATCTTTTCATGGACTTTATTAACGTGTAAGATTTATTTAGGTTTAGGTTTAAGATGTTTATTTCTCAAAAGATTACAAGAATAATCACTTCCTGAGAAATACATGTTTACACTAACATAAAACTAAGGAGAGGGTAATTACTAATTAATAATTATACAAAAATTTACATTTACTTGTCTTAGTTGTTGGGGCAACTATAGCAACATATTGTCTTAATCAAGTATTTATGTACAAACAACAAACACTCTTAACTGTCCATCGGTGGGCCTTACGCCTTCTGTAATAAGGTTTACGAACTGTCAGTTAACAGTGTGGGCGATGATACCTCTACCTATTTTCATAATGTAATTGCCAGTAACCGGTGGTGACCGAGTGGATCTGACGTCCGACTTTCAATCCGGTGGTCGTGGGTTCAAATCCTGGCTCGTACCAATGAGTTTTTCGGAACTTATGTACGGAATATCATTTGATATTTACCACTAGCTTTTCGGTGAAGGAAAACATCGTGAGGAAACCTGCATACATCCGCGAAGAAATTCAAAATTATATGTGAAGTCCCCAACCCTCATTGGGCCAGTGTGGGGACTATAGCCCAAACCCTCTCGTGCTTGAGAGGAGGCCTGTGCCGACGTATATAGGCTAAATTATTTATGTTTATTTTTATTGTCACTAAGGGAAAACTTTTTAGAGATAAGGCCACCTGACATATTACCGTTCTTTAGATTTAAGTTCATGTGTTGTTTTGTTTTCTTCTATATTTTGTTCTGTCTTGTGTTGTATTTCGCTTTTACATGTTATCACCCACCATATATCGAAAACGAATAACTGTCATATTTTTCATTCAACCTTATCATTTGCTTGGCCGACGAATACACCCGATAACATACTTACCTCGATCGATACATGTATCCAAACAACGCTAATTGTTATTGTCCATAAAATTACACATCGATCTACTAACTTTTGGTTTAAAGAGTTTATGTGTTAATAAATTCGATTGTACTTAGAACTTTTTAACTTTAAAAGTGATACTAGACAAATATTCTAGTTACTTTACAATGTATCTATCATTAGGACTTATACTTAGGGCATACTGAAAATTCCTGGACTGGCCACTTAGAAAAAATAAGTCGTCTATCAGAATCCAGAAACTTTCAGTATGGTACATTACGATACAAGTGCGTAAAATAGGAAATTCACGACCCAAGGGAGTGTTTTAAATCGACACGAGTTGCGAATTACCTTTTCGCATGTATCTTACAACGTTTTACAGTACATAACTAACTAACTAACTATTTTGGCTCAGCGATCCAAAGTGAATCTTGGCCTCCGAAACGAGCGTGCCACCTGTCCCGATCCTGCGCAACTTCCTGCCAGTTACTGACGCGAAGCTGAAGCAGATCCGCCGCCACACTATCTTCCCAGCGATACCTGGGCCGACCCACCGTACAGTACATAAGGCCCTTTAAATTTTCGACACAGTTGCGTAATGTGCTAATTATCGCACTAGCCCTATATGTACTGTAAATTAATGTTAAAATTTTATATTAATATTTTGTTTCTTTTTGAAGTGTCATGTTTATAAATACTTGTTTATGTTTGAAACAGCTATATTTATCCGTTGCGTGTGGCTATTTCCAAGTGGAAATAGCCACATTTCTGAAGTGTAGCGATATTGATAATGGCTTTATCTCGTATGATGACAACAATAATGTTTTTCGTTTAAAATGTGTAAATGTACTTCCATTGGTAAACTTTACATTACACTCAAATTGCCACGACTAAATAAGAAATGTATTATGAAAAGGGTGGTCGTCAATTCGTCAGTTATTTTATTAGACGCAATGGAAAACAAAAATTTGTGATAATAGTCGTAATTAGTTATTAATTAACTGAAGTAGACTGACTGGGTTTATTGGAAAGGAATCTATATCTATGTGTTTATACTATGGTGGAAAACGAGCGTGCTGTTCCTTATGATAGTACAAAATTACTCACGTTTGCTACTTAGACCACTGACTCTAGAAGACTCACTCTCTAACAAAACGCGTTTGTTACGATCAGCACAGATATGGCCGCTAGGTGGCGACAGCGCCACGCGCGGCTTATGGCAAACCCTAAAATTGGGGCCGAACGGATGTACTTTTAGCTACCTGTAGCAAAGCGACGAAATCGCGGAGTGAGCCACGCCTGCTTAGACTTACAATGCAACATACAAGCGACATATACCTACCTTTCTTTCTTTCTTTCTTTTTTCACTCAAAGGGACCGAAATATCACACAGTGTACTTTCTCAACATGTTACATATTTTTATACTTAAAAAAATCACCTGCTCCCATTTTCGAATCAAATATACTTTTGATCGCATCCAATTAGTCTTTGAAAAAGACAGGTCACTCCATCGTCCTAAATTCCATAGTATTCCAAAAATTACATCGAGTTTCCTTCTTTAACTTGACCTCGTATTGCGTAGCAAGTATTCTAGATTGCAGTTCAAAGTTAAACTGGTCCTTGATATGAATAACAAGCAAATCCCGATTCCATCTCGGCGCCCACACGCTGTAAACGCGCTTGAATAAGGTCGATGCACTCCCACCTACTTTCCCTATGGAATGCTCCAGCGCAATGTTTTGATACGGACGGTCGCGGCTTTTCTAGAATAAGGTTTTTTTTTTTTAAATAACACATCGGTGGCAATCAGGCAACTCCAGAGGTGTCACATTTGCGTTTACGCGTTAGAAACTTGTATAGGTACTACTGTACCGCACTGTAGAGTAGTCCCTCGAGAAAACCTCGACAGAGTTCACTCCCAATCCCAAGAACGCCTACAGTTTGACAACTTTTACTTTTGCGAGTAAATTCAATAATGTAATAGTAAAATGGATCCAACTCGCATCTTTATTTATTTGAACTGTTGCACATAAAACAATTAAGTACAAGTGGCGGATTTAATGCCTTGAAATGGTCAGTGGCCATAAGGCATTATCTGCCAGTCAACCATTAGGACAAAAAAAACGTTTATTAGGTGCAGGACTTTATAATTGAGATTAATTTTATTTAGCATTAAAGAAATACAATCATTTACAAACGCAACGTCATAATGCTGCTGATATCATTTATAGCAGCGGTCGGCAACCTTTTAACAGCCAAGGGCCACATAGTAGTTAACGGAGGTGACGCGGGCCGTACTTGTTAATATTTATGACTTTATGCGACATTGTCGTTTGTCACTATTACATACAAAATACCCAAGGCGCCTCTCAGGCCGCAAGTGACAGTTTCGCGAGCCGCATGCGGCCCGCGGGCCGCAGGTTGCCGACCGCAGATTTATAGAATCAACTTTTTAGTGAGTACCGTAAGTAGCATTATTTATTAGCAACCCAATACTGATGCTAACGAAACTACGTTCCAGTTTTTACCTCAACAATTTCAAAGTGATAATTAATTTACAACGAGCAAGCGACCAATAAACCAGATAGAAACAACTAATTTTACATAATGGGAAACTTCAATTATCCGCCCGTTAAGTTAGATTGAATGCAAGGCGTGGTAACTGACTACAATACCTTTTCAGAAGGGAGTAAAAAAAATATAATAGAAAGTAACGTACATTTTCTGCAGTATTGTACATACCTACAGTCGCCATCACATGTATTGGAAGATTCGAGCGGCCAAAGAGCTCACAAATATCTATACATGTATATTTGATGACGATTGTCATACAAACTGCCAAATAAGTTTAGTACGAAAAACAAAGTTAGTTTTCTTTTTTTAAAGACCAACAGGAAACAGAAAGTTTACAGAACAGGAAGGTTACATTATGGGGTTCTTGAAAACAGAACTGTACAGTCACCTGCAATAATATGTTACTCTTCGAAGGCCGCCAAAATATGTGACACGCCCTTATGGCTCTACAAATAAGATCGTGTCAGATATTTTTGCGGCCTTCGTTGTGTAACATATTATTGCAGGTGACCGTACATGTTTTTAAAGGGTCGGCAACGCACATGTAACACCCCTGTGAGGAGTTGTAGGGGTTCATAGCATCGATTACCATCAAGCGGACCGTATGATTGTTTGCCATCGACGAGGTAAATATTTAAAAATAAAAACTTATCAAATACATAGTTTGACTATTGCTATACCTATCGTTTAATAGGTTCGGAAAAAACGAATAGTTATGATCATCCAATCATCATCAGCGTGTCGCCGCGCCCTACTCGTAGATAAGTACTTAAAGATAAAATACCTATCAATTTTATCTCCAATAATGGCGCTTTTATTTATTACTTGCTCCAAGCATCTCACAACCATAAAATGAGTTTAGTGAAACTCGCCTGTTATGAGTATGACTAGTGAGCTACAAATAAGTAGGTATGGAGATACCAGGTAGGTATAGGTAGTAGTCAATTAATCTAGATTTTTCATACGCGCAGAGCTAAAATACGAAAATTAGTGTCCAACCGAAGTCTCGGTTTCGAATTTTCTATACATACCGGCATAAAAATCATGTTTCGGCCGAAGGATCGGTTTCGGCCAAAAAAAAAACCTTTCAGCCGAAGTTTCGGTTTCGACAGATTTCGGCATAAATATAATATATCTATGTAAACACTATGTAAAATTGGACTTAGGTTTCGGTTTCGACAGAAAAACCGGTTTCGGTAAGACACTAACGAAAATAATACATACCTACCCACCACCTAGCCACCTACAACAATGAAGACGATGTTGTATGGAGAAGGAGCTTACATGTCAGTGTTTTATATTTAGGTACTAGCCACTACTACAACAAATGTTTACAAAACCTTCAACTTCATAAGTACGTACTACTACTACCTTTTAATAGGTATATGCAATCACAAAGCAGGTACAGGTTTCCTTTCCCTGTGGTTATGTAAGGGCGAAACCGCTTCCTAGACACTAGGAAGCCCGTGGGAAATTGAGTTATGGATGTGATTGAACACTTCTCAATTTACTGTGACGCAAGTCTGTGACATAAAATTGTGTTTAAATTTCACTATGTTAGTATGTTTGCCTTATATATTCTGAAGTTAAGTTTTGGTGAATAGGAATAGTTCCTAGGTTTCTCATAGAGCCCGACGGCTAATCCTATTGTCTATTGTTAAGTAAAACCGCTCGTGCCACGTGCCACAACCACCTGCATAAAAAGTACAGTACTTCGGTTACCGAGTGCCGGCGAGTCGAACGCTACAGAACCAGTCTAAAATGTGTCATCCAGATGCGTAACAAAGGCGCGTTATCGGAGAGCGCACCTACACTGGTTTTTTGAGCGTTGGACTAGCCCGCGCTTAGGTGCTCAATAGAATAATTAAGACCCTTTTTTGCAGGTAAGTAGCACGTGCGGTTTTACTTAACAATAGACAATAGGATTAGCCGTCGGGCTCTATTTGAAACCTATGAACTATACCTAGGTTTGGTTTTTGCGAGTTATTCTGGTTTATTAAAGGTTTTTTAGTGTTTATCTATAAGTTGCTTGAAAGTAAAGAAGAACTATTAATTTGAAGTGCAGTTGAGGATACAAATATTTTCACAATTCACTTGACAATTTAATCTCTTCCATTGTAGCCATATTATTACAGTACGAGAAAGACATGCATTTTTATGCAGGTATTACAGGTATATAACCTAACCAAATAGTGAAAATTGGGTCAAAATTAGTGAGATCTTTTGTCAGTATATTCAATATTATAGTCAACTTGTAAAAAATGCACAAGAAGTAACTAAGAGCCGATACAGACAGACTGGAAACTTACTGCAATATGTATGGGAACTGCACGCCAACTGCACCATTGGTGTGTAGTTCCTATACCAAGATGCAGTCGGGTTGCGGTCTGTCTTTACCGGTCCTAAGGCTTGTGTAGTGGGCTCTAGTTAAAATATAGGTACTAGACATGTGAGAAATATGTATGTGTTGGGTTAAGAAACAAGAGGCATGTTGAAAACATTAACAATAATTAAAAAATTTCAATTTCCATTGCATGAATATTGAATATGATTGAATATTCATTAATTTCATTATACAATGCAGATGAAACAAAAACTTCATGTAAATGTTAACACAATTTACATTTAGTGTTTGAATATGTATTTCCTAATTTAGTTAACAACATTGTACCGCTACATAGTTCTATATTTAGAACATGTTTTTTTTGTTCTCAATCTTCCAAGTTGGTGGCAACCCAGTATACGGGTTTCCTAATAGTAAGTATTTTGCAACATATATATCTTTTACTGCAAGTTATCTCATTTATATTGTATATTATAAGAGACAAAAGTTGGTGATCCCTATGACACTTTAAGATAATATGATAATGTAACAACAACATGGTTTAAGACATTAGTATTAAATGAATTCAATTTATTTGAAAATAGCTGAAATATTGACTGCTGATTCTAAACAAACACATCCTTCACTTTGCATCCTCGCATACAGTACAAGACATGTACGAAAGGTTAAAAATTCTAACAATGAAATCTATGAGGAGTTCAGAGTAGAGATGCCACGAATATTCGGCAACTATTCGGTATTCGGCCGCTTTGCCGAATATTCGGTATTTTGCCGAATGTTGCCTACTATTCGGCCGAATACCGAATATCTGTTGCACCTACCTAAAAAGAAAAATGACAAAAAAATAACCAAAAACTAGGTATATTTAATATTTTAACATGTATTCTTGGAAAGTAATTAAATACAAAGGCACGTTTTTGAGCATTTGTTGATTTCTAAATATTTTATTTTTATCATAGGTCTGATTTGATTGACTCTAACTACATTCATTAATTCTGTTCAACATAAAAATATACTTAGTTTATTAGCAAACATTGTGCTTTGTTGGTGAACAGTTTTTATAATAATTGTGACTCAAAATGCTCGCATGTCATGCCGAATATTCGGTATTCGGCCGAGAGAGGGGCCGTAAATTTGGTATTCGGCCAAATTCACTTTTCGGGGCATCTCTAGTTCAGTGTTCAGACAACTCCTCAAATTGTATAAGCACAAATTAAATTGTGTTTTGTTTTCATACTTAACTCATTCATGCATTAAGTGATGTGGTATTTTCGAGATAAATTATGTAACTTATTTTTAATATTATATAAATCGTAAATAGATTAGATGGCACACTTTACTTGTGCTTGTTTTGAAAATGAAAAGTACCTTAGTACTAGAAATGTAGTGAGGTGTGTGTAAATAAAATATTTAGATCTATGTGATAGAAATAACCGGCCAAACATAAAAAACCGGCCAAACATAAAAAACCGGCCAAGTGCGAGTCGGACTCGCGCACGAGGGGTTCTATACCATTACGCAAAAAAACGGCAAAAAAATCACGTTTGTTGTATGGGCACCCCACGTAAATATTTTTTTTTTGTTTTTAGTGCTTTTTGTTATAGCGGCAACAGTAATACATCATCTGTAAAAATAATAAAAATTTCAACTGTCTATCTAAATATCAACTAGCTATCACGGTCATGAGATACAGCCTGGTGACAGACAGACGGACGGACAGCG
The DNA here is from genome assembly GCF_910591565.1 of Cydia splendana. Taxonomy (NCBI): domain Eukaryota; kingdom Metazoa; phylum Arthropoda; class Insecta; order Lepidoptera; family Tortricidae; genus Cydia; species Cydia splendana. The sequence continues at coordinate 6,245,421 of NC_085976.1, read as the reverse complement.
GAGTCTTAGTAATAGGGTCCCGGTCCCGGTACCCTTTGGGTACTAAACCCTAAAAAGCAGATAACGTGAATATTTCGCACAAAACAATTGCAAAGACTAATTAATACTAGAGCACGTGGCGTAAATGAAAACTCATGGACCAAAAATAGCTACATGAACCACATATCAACTGTAACGTTGCAACATTTAGCACCCCAATTTCGTAAATACCAAGCGGAATGCAGGTAACTGTGCACAATTTCTACAGTTACTCTGCCAGTTCATTTGGCATATAGACTATTTACGTTTACGTAAGTTTAGGATAGATATTTCTTACAACATCGTCGATACTATAATTATACATTATTAATGCAATATGTGCCTCTACGTTGTACTTAGTGTTTAATACTTACTTTCAATCGCGTTAAATTCCCATCTCTCGCTGCGTTAAAAACGGCTGTTTTGAAATCCATTTTGCTTTGCCTCTGAGCGACGCAAAATCCTCAGATAATTAAACTACCACTTCAAAAACAACACTTCCTTTTGGTAATAATCATTGAAAAATCACTGATTCACGTGGTAAATTAATTCAAGCAACCAAAATGCGTGGTTTATTTCAAAACACTCCGATCGACTTCTTTCTTATCGAACAGCTGCACCGCGACGGCGACGGTCTACCATTACTGCCATTTTGTCAGTGTTGCCACGTGTTGGAATTTAAAATCCCTCAATATTTTATAGCGGTCTTAAATGCTAAATATAAAATAAAATCTGTCAAAGCATTTCCGTCAGTAGAAAAAAGCCCTTACGCCGCGTGGTCCGATCGCCTTGTTCGATCAATCGGACTACAAAAAGAGGCAAATTTAAAAAATGTACGTCCGAAGGGTAACTCTCCCATAGAAAATTTGAATTTCGCGCCTTTTTACTGATAAAGTTGTTTGACCGGCTATATATTATACGCAACATAAAATATTTTAAATCGTTAAATTATTTTAAAAAATTCAAATAAATATACCTTATGACTCATCATCATCCTGGCGTCAAACCCGGCCGTGCCCCCGCGCGGGGCGTGAGGACTTGGGGTTCACCTTCCGACTCCTTCGTGTCCACTTTGCCCGATCTTCGGCGTCCCTGGTGGTGAATCCGTTGGCACGCATGTCCTCCTTAACGACATCAAGCCATCGCTTCTTGGGCCGGCCTCTTCTTCCCGTACCGGGAGGAGGCGGCATGGCCAGGTATTTGTTACCCACGTAACATGCCGGTCTGCGCGAGACGTGGCCATACCAACGAAGGCGGCACTCTTGCAGTTAGTCTGCGATGAGTGCGATGTCACGGACGCCAAGACTACCCCGAATGTGGGCGTTTCGGACGCGATCCTTGCGTCACTTGCGTGAAACTCCGCACATCCACCGTAGCATCTTCATTTCCGTGAGACGCAGTTCCTGCTTGTGCCGCTCTAGTAAAGGCCAAGTCTCGCTGCCGTACAGAAGGGCAGGTCTAATGATGGTATTATAGACCTGTCCCTTCAATTTAATCGGCATTTTGGGGTCACAAATAACCCCAGTCATCTCCCGCCATTTGACCCAAATAAATATACCTTGTGAGTAAGTAAATTTTATTTATCCTCAGTTGCAATATTTAGAAAGAGAGTAGACAGAGGTCTGCCTCGTGCCTCTCGCTCGGCACGTTTTCCTCCTTACCAAGCGAAATTAGATTGTAAAATAACAAAAATATGGTACATTTTATTTATTAACTTTTTTGACAGTAATCGCTCTAAAGTGTAAATAACATTATTTGCGGTATTTGACACATTATGACTGACGTATATAGAGATGTAACTAACGCAAATCGATTGTCACAGCAAGCGATTACGATTGGATGGCACGTAGACTGAGGTATCGAATTGTGACGTATAATGAATTTTTATTTGAGATTTAAATAAAGCTAGAATTATATGGTTTTCCCGCAAGCTACCGGTCGGTCGGTGTATTTAATACACCGACCGAGTAGGTCGCACCCATTGTCAAAATTGAAACTAACTGGGGATCTATTTTAAAGTTTATTTATGTTATTTCTGTGTCAAATTTGTTGTCTGTTAAGTGACGATAAATATATCCATATTTACAGTTAATTATCCACCTTTTCCTTATTTTTTATTAAAAGAAAAATGAAAAATTCATATCGATTTACTTAGACGACTACCGATTCATAACGGTGGTGTCCGGACAACCCTAAAATTAAAAAAAAAAAGACGTAGAACGTAAACGTTCGCAGTGCAGTTGTTTTCCTTTGTGATTTCGATGTGCAAAACATTTTACGTAGTATTGCTGTTGTGAGTGACAGACGTCAAATACCGCAAATAATGTTATTTACACTATACTTGCGCTTGCCAGAGTAAGCTATAAGTATCTCTCGCGTTTAATGATGGTTCCGATGGCAGTTACTTCATGTTTCTTTTGGTTGGGCTTAATTTAAAAAAACAATTGAAGAAATATAATTTCACTGAAAATTAATTTGCTAAACTTTCAAAAAATATCTAGATACATTTAAATTCTATTCCATACAAAAATGAACAGTCACAGGGGCCATCATTCGACGCGAGACGTATAGAAACTTTTATCAAATATGAAAAAACTAGGCTTCTAACATTAGTAACATTGTTGTATTTAAAAAGTTTTGGGTTAAATGGAGTAATTTTATTAAAAGGCATTTATCCTGTCAGACCGTGCAGGAAACAACATACATTTCTCTTTCTGTTCCTCTCATAAGAAAGTATCCTGATAAGGGACACAATTTTATAATTCCCTAAGATGAGTACGATTGTCGATTACGTTCTATGTTTTATTTTTTTTCCACAATCTCGGACAAACACAATCTTCTACTTTCTTCCCTAGAATTTGAAGGTATGCTTTTAAAGCTGGCAACATTGTATTAAGGATGACATTGAACTGTCAAATTCAAAACATTACATGGCAACCCAAACTAGGGAGCCCAGAGTAAAAAAAAAATACATAGTTTTAATAAAACGCTTGCACATGCAGCAAAAATAGGACTTATATAGATAATTGGAAATAAAACAACCATTAGGTATGATATTTTGTTCTTATGATTACAGAGACTTCACTTTTACTACAGACAAGATAGCATGCTAGTGGTTATTGCTGATTTTGTTCAATTTTAGATCATAAAACTTTGCAGATTATTCTGATATCAGCCGTTCTATAACTTCAGTATCATTAAGTTCAGGTGGAAGGTGTGCTTATTGCAAGGCATAGTATGTCTCATTCAATAATAATAAATATTAAACACTGGCATGCTACCAAAGTAGCAGTATTTTTGGGTTTTTGTTATAAATCTTGCTTCTTCTTTAACTCTATTATCCCAATAGTAACTTGAATATGATTGTGAGTATGTTTAGTATAATCAGCGGAACTGAAAAAAATAATTACATATCAATAAATATAAGAGATACATATGTATCTATGTAGTTTAACATCATGAGACCGAGAACAGCAAACAAAAACAAGACATTAAATAAAATATAGAAGACAACATGATGCAAAGTACAAAAAAAAACCGGCCAAGTGCGAGTCAGACTCGCACACGAAGGGTTCCATACCATTATCTATAAAAACGGTCACCCATCCAAGTACTGACCCCGCCCGACGTTGCTTAACTTCGCTCAAAAATCACGTTTGTTGTATGGGAGCCCCACTTAAATCTTTATTTTATTCTGTTTTTAGTATTTGTTGTTATAGCGGCAACAGAAATACATCATCTGTGAAAATTTCAGACGGACGGACGGACGGACGGACGGACAGCGGAGTCTTAGTAATAGGGTCCCGTTTTACCCTTTGGGTACGGAACCCTAAAAAATATTCGTAAAAATCAATGTAGAAATTATTTGATAACACTATATCGGCCTTGAAATTCGCCAGGAAATGATAATAGAATAATTAGTTTGACTGCACATTAAAAGTTAGTTAAAAACTTACTTCTTGTCACTGTTCTTATGGACCTAACTAAGTTCAAGATCTGGTATTTCACTGTTGACTGATCTTCAAATCCTTGGCTGTGACTTTGAGCTCCCCATCCCACTGAAACACGAAATATGTACATACGAATTTAGAACATAAATATTAATTAAAGTGAACAGCAGTTACAAGATTTAATGAAGAGAGGTTATGCTTACTTTTTTGCATAAATCTTTCTTCGTGAAGTACGCAGACTGCATTAAGACAAAGTAATGTGGCTTCAAACAAATTCCACAAAGTAAGCATTTCGAGAAAATACTGAAAACCTAATTCAGAATTAAATTACAATCGCAATGATTTGTTTTGAGTGTTTTGTAATTTGTTTGATTTGACGTAAAACTGACAAATCGACAAGGCAGTGTTGCCAGAGACCGATTAAAAAACCGCGTGATTTTTCATTAAAAAGCACAATTTTTGTGCAAGAGGTATAAGGGCATTGTTTTTTTATTATTATTATTCCTTTATGTATTTTAGTTTTGTACTGTTTCGTGTTAATTATTTAGCATTAGAGCGTACAATTAATGAATGTTTCATAAAGTGGAACTCTTAGTCGCTTGCACAAGTTCCTACTTATGGCTACGTACGAAAGCTTAGGGGCTGTCCATAAATTACGTCATCTATTTTTGACGATTTTTGACCCCCCCCCCCCCCCTAATATCATCCAAAAATCATGCTTCGAATGACCCCGTTTCCTCCTACGTCATGCTACCATCATCCGATGTCCAGACCCCCCCACCCCAAATTTTAAATGACGTAATTTATGAATAGCCCCTTATGGGAAAATTTCGGATAAAAGTGGGTAAAAAATATGGCCTGGCAACACTGCTACAAGGATTTAAAAAAAAAATTGACTTATAGGAGATGTATTTTTCTTTTATTTTCAAGATGTTTTCAAGTGATCACTTTTGTTGGGTTGGCTACAATGGATTTCGGTTTATTTTCTTCCTACTTTTTTTCTCGCTTTTCGTTTAAGTCGGTTTTGTCTGTGCTGTTTATGTAAAAAAAACATTAATTCCGTTTCCAATTTCCAAAGTTATCGTTGTAATTTAATTTTGTGTAGGTATTCTGTTCTTTCATTGAAGTTAAAGTTGTGTAAGGTGCAGAGTAACATTAACAGAATGTTTAGTAGAGTGAAAAATACGTAATTTTATAATTATGGAGTCTAGATCAATGACCGAACTTCAACTGTCAGCGACAACTCACAACCCTGTCTCCGAAATCGTGAAAGAGATTGATAAGGAAGCTGATTGTCCTACAATCTCAGGCCTGCTGGATAGCAATTGTAATAATCAGGAAGTAAACCAAAGCGTTATTCATAGTGCTGAAATTAGTAACACCAGTAACTCAGTTGAGTCCATAAATTCAAAATTATCCCGTTTATCCTACGCATCACTTGGGACAGAAAAATTGGGAGAACATTTTAGTCCCTTCAAAGTCACAGAGACACCAGATTCCTATGATTATGATCACGCAAAAAGAAGAAAAGTTGATTTGTATGGGCCAGACATTGGGCCCAAAATATACAATGTTAAGGGTAACCTAGTGACTCCACCGATTATTGCAAAGAACCTTCCAGATATATTTAATGTTCTTCCAATTTTTGGTCGGGCCGGGTCTAAAGAAGATATTGAGGACTTTTATTCACGAAAGATAAGGGAATTTGTTGGCTGTGATCTGAATGATGAACAGTTTAAAAATCTTGCCAATGATTGCAGGTAATTATGTTTTATGTATTTTTTTCATTAGGAAGTAATTTGATTTTGTCAGTCAACTTAAGACACTTAAGTTAATTTTTAAAAAGTAAGTTTCTACTTCTACTTAACAACATCACTTATAATGATCCCTCATTATCCTTATTATCCCCCCCAGGTATATTAACAATATTAAGGATCTTGTGTTAGTATAATTATGAATATTTAAACTATTTTTTACGGACCATAATTTATCAGTCCGTTTGATGTCATAAACAATATTTTTACTCTAATTCCTTTAAAATAAAACTGTGTATTTCAGTCCTGACTTGCTAAGGACTGGCAGTGAGCTAAGAATGCCAACGTCTGTGCCTACGCTATCAGTGTTCTCCGAGGAAGAGAACAGAGAGTACAACGAGCAACACAGCAACCTGTGCGTTGTGAGGAAGCATCGGTTACGTATGGCCAGCGACTCTAATGCCAGTTACCAGAGAAAGCTGAAATATCGGGGCACACGGCTCATGCCACTTGCACAGGTACAGGCTTTGGGAATGTTATAACATTTAAGTCTCATGTTTTGAACATACATTAAATCATAGGATTTATAACAAGTTTACTGTAGGTATATTTATTTTGTTTACCTTTATTTCTGATATTGACACAAGTTACAAGGTCCATGAACAAGATCAGTGCAATCTTTATTGGAACATCGAAAATCTTCTTCTTCTTCTTCCTCGATTCCTTATGACTGAGGGTCACAACCACATGAGGTTGTTATTTTGTGCACCAAGGCGAAGGCGAAGGTTTGTTCTGCACGATTTTCCGCTTTCCTAATTATATGCGCCTGTGTAGATCCCTGGTAGGCCTTCTTTACAGTGTCCACCTACATTGAAAATGGAGGGAAACAAAATAAATTCGCAATAGACTCGCTTAAATTATAATAAAATATTTGGTTATATTGCTTGGAAGTCGTACAATACATTGTGGCAATACATCTTTGAATTTTCTTTGTTTCTTTTAGGCTGAAGATGGAGAGGAAGCGCCTGAACCAGACCTAGAACCTGGCAGAGATATAATCTATGTTGTGCGGATATATAGACCCTTCCCATATAATATTAAGGAGAAACATGTAAGTAAGACCGCCTGTTGTTTACCTCTGCTTGTATTTCTGTTTTCTTTTGTATTGTTTTCTTTTATTGAGGTGTACAATAAAGAGTATTTGTATTTGTAAGTTACTTTAGAGATGGCCATGGAAGGGATTTTTATATACTTTTATACTGCTTGCAAGTCTAGTAATGAGGTGGATTCATTGAAAAGAAAAACTTTACAAGCTAGAATGGCTTAGCGCTTTAGCCTGTCCAGATAGATAAAGAAACAAAAATATCCTGGTTGTTACTACCTACTGCTTTGGAGCCCAGGGTCCTCAGACTTGTTTTCCTCCACTTCGCTGGATCTTTACAACATAGTTAAAAACCGGACAAGTGCGAGTCGGACTCGCGCACGTAGGGTTTCGTACCATTACGCAAAAAACGGCAAAAAAACGTTTGTTGTATGGGAGCCCCACTTATATTTATTTTATTCTGTTTTTAGTATTTGTTGTTGTAGTGGCAACAGAAATACATCATGAAAATTTCAACTACCTAGCTATTTATTTAATTTCTTTATTTAAACTTTATTGCACAGTAAATTTTTTACAAAAGGCGAACTTAACCTACTCAAGCTAAGCTATCATGCTTCATGAGATACAGCCTGGTGACAGATAGTCAGACGGACAGACAGACAGCGAAGTCTCTAATAGGGTCCCGTTTTTACACTTTGGGTATGGAGCCCTAAAAAGTGTGTTACATGTTATCAGGTGAGCAGCCGGCACTCGGTATTCAGCCGCTGCATAGTGCTAGCGGGGCGCCAGCCCCTGTCGGCGCTGCGCGACCGCGTGGTGTGCGCCAACGATGTCGGCATGCGCGTCGACGTGTCCGCCGCGCCGCACCAGCAGCCCGCCGCTGCAGCCAAGGTTGCCAACCATTTAGTTAACCCACTTATTCATAAAACTTTACGGGCTTGATTTAGTTAAATTATGTTTTATCCCTTTCTTACAAATACCTAAGTCAAAATGACAGATGAAGACAAACGATTGTTAGTTGAGATTTTTAGCGCGTATGAATAAGGGGGTAAATCTATCCAAACCTACTTTTACGCCACGCTGTCGAAGTCAACTCTCGTAATACGTTCAGTTGTTTTTTTTTTCGGAGAGACATTAGTATGAGTATTTATAGTAATAAATAATTCGTTATATCTTTCATACGACAACCGTCACTCGGTGTTCGTTTAGATAAGATTGAATATGAAACATTGTCCGACAACACTTTCAATCCAAAGATTAGTTCATTGCCATTTTCATATATACTTACAGACCTAAACGCGAAATATTCAGACCTTTTAGCGAGATTTTAAGGGGCTCTTCGACCTTAACAACTGTGAATACCAATGAAACACTATACTTAATTTCCAACCTTGTTTCCTTTTTATCAAACAAGGGGTGATAGGGGTGGTGAGGGGTGTATATATTAATTTAACTTTAATACCACAAGCATTGATAAACTCCAACTTTCTCGCTCGCAGGACCTCTTCCCCTCCGGGTTCCTGTTCATCAACAACGTATTCTACGTGGACGCTCGCCCCGGCTGCTCGGACCGCAGCGCCGGCCTGCGGGCCTGGGCGCGCGCAAGAGGCCTCGGAGACTTTCAAACAAAGGACCTACACTCCACTAAACTAGACGATCTGATCGTGAGACTGGGACATCCAGAGGTATGTCCATGTTATGATTATGAAGTATCATTTAACTGTACAGATCGTACGGCAAGCAACATCTGTGCCTGATGTCAGCAGTTGGTCACACTCTGCAAAGAGTATAACGACAAAGAAGAAGAGAATTGTTTGCCATCGTATTTTCTCGGAAACGTTCGTATTTGTCACGCTACTTCAGTCAACCTCAGTACTTTTTGTACCGAGACTGACTGAAAGCACGTTCGTACGTTTCCGTGAAAATACGATGGAAAATAATTATGCACTACATCTATATATGTTATTTATGTTTAATCAAAAGATATATGAATGATCTGAAATGGCCAGCCGGTTTTGATTATCAACATTTATAAACATTTTTCCAGTGTGCTTATTTATAATACATTAAGAAAAGAATTGAAAGTGTACCAACTAACAATATTTTTAATCATTATGAACCATTTGTTGTAAGAACACATAAAACAAGATGAAAAAAAAAATACAATATTGATATTATGATATGTGTATTGCAAAACGTGCAGATTGCAGAGGTCTCACTCTGAAGTTTCCAAGCGTGAATGTATGTTTTAAATCAATCATCTGCAAAATATTCAATACATGAGTAAGTAATCAACAATTTATTTTTTTGCGTAATACTTACACGTAGTTCATTTAATTTTGAGTATTTTGCAAATGTAGAATTGTAGACTAACAAGTGCTGTAATTTAGGGCTGATTTAGACGGCATGCGATTTTAGTTACATTGCGGACTGTTGGTTACGTCCAATTCAACCGACCGATCAAAAACCGCAATGTAATGAAACTGGCATGCGAGCTTTCGCACCGTCTAAATGAGGCCTTAGCATTGTTGATTATTTTTATTTCATATACATAATTTTACTATTAATTATGACTCCAATCTCATAATTTCAGGTCTACGTCCACCAAGGTAACTGCGAGCATCTCTTTACCTTCTCTGAGATACGTCTTCTCAATCCTGATGACCCACTCTCAATCAAGCAGTACCCAGCCCACACCGCTGTCTCACAAAACCAGACAGTCTACTGCACAACTTGTGCTGAGTTCGGAGCCAAATGGATTGTCACCAATTGCTCCACTGTCCCCTTTGACCCGGCTTACTTCTGTGATACATGCTTTAGATTATTCTTATATAAGGATGGCAAGAAAATTGGAGATTTCAAAGCGTTTTCTTATAGAGGCAACGAGATTAATATGCTGAAGCCTTCGGGATGACGAACGCTTCAATCCATATACAGTATGGATTTAAAACAGGGTTAGCAATTCCATTGCGTGTTGTAGGGTTTTGCAGTACTGTGAGCAAGGTTATATAGTACATGTGTACACTTGTATAGTATTGAAGTGATATTCTTTAACATAGGCCAAATAAGGCAGCATTTTTTTAAAGGCTCCGTCACACAGGTGCGTTGTGCGGGCGGCGCGTGAGCGGGGCGAGCCGCTTTTACATATAAAACGCTCAGGCTGCGCTCACGCCCCGCCCGGAAAATGCGCCTGTGTGACGGAAACTTAAAGCAGATATTTTGAATTTAAAGTTAGTTATAATTTTATTGAATAAGTACAGTGGAACCTGGATAATTGCAATCTCAAGGGACCGGCCATTTTTTGTCAATTAACCAGGTTTTTCATTTAAGCAGGTCGTGTCAATTAACGAGGTTCAAAAAATCGTTGTGTCAATTATAGAGGTTTTCATTAATAGAGGTTGCGTTCTGACAAATTTCTTTTATGGAGGTGCAAATAACCATTGGAAGTATATTTACACGCTTACGTTCTGGGTTTCTGGTCTATATATAGCTTCTGTCTATACTTGCACTTTTACACTACATTAATTACTACTTTATTTTCTTATTAATCATTTGGGTTTAAGAAAATCCCTTGAATTGTAGAAGAAAGTTTTATTAGAATGTAAAAAGCATACTTTGTTTATGATTTAATCAAAACTATTTCACCTACTACAGGCTGTGATAGATACCCAATAAATAAATTGAATTCTGGATGAAGATATAAATAAAATGATCATTGCTATTAAAATATTGTTTCTGATGTCTACAACTACATTATTTCAATTACAGAGGTAATAAGTAAGACTCGTTTCAATAATAGAGGTAAAAAGAAGAGCAAAAATAACGGATTTTTTTAGCACAGTGTCAATTATAGAGGTCTTAGTTACGATGTGGTCAATTACAGAGGCAAAATTACGAAAAGCACTAAAATCTAAATTGCAATTATAGAGGTTCCAAAATTTCAATTATAGAGGCCTTTTGGTCTCAAGGGACCGGGACCGGACTTTTGGTTGCAATTATTGAGGTTTTCCATTTATCCAGGTGCCAATTAACCAGGTTTCACTGTATTTTGAAATTAATACAGGATTAACGGGTTGAGGGCTGCTGGCGTTATCAGTATTGGTAAAGCCTGACCAGTAATATATGATCATTGTCAAGAGGGCGCTGTTATTCTCATTTATATGGTAACAGTTGACGCAGTAAGGAAAAATTAGTTCCAATGAAATTCCGCAACATGGCGCGTTACTGGTCAGGCTTTAGTACAATCCATCCACATATTTTATAGTCTAGATTAGTGGGTGTCTATATTGGTATTAGCATGATCGTAAAATGTATGATGTTCATAAGGCCTCTTTTGCTAAATGTCCTCTTCGATTTTTGTTGTAATATTTTGTTGCAATAAGAGTAAGAAAATTTGCAATGCGATAAATATTCATCCAGTCCCTTTGTGTAACCAGGCTTGTTTTTGAATAGATTTCGTCGGTAAATTTATTTTGCTACTGTAGCTGTAAGTAAACCCAAAAGGGTTGATGTTCTAATAAAAATATCCTATACTTATGTCTTTGTTTTCGCAACGACACTCCTTTAACGCCAAGGCCCTTTCAAGAGCGCTGTAATTTGCCGTGCCCATAGCGCCAAGAACGCTTATAAGCGTTATGAGTACCATCGCCCACACTGTTAACTGCACATGAACAGTTAGGAGTGTTGCTGTTTGTACTTTGTACCTAAGATTCTTAATAAAAGAGTTAGTGCCAGACGCCATTTATTCGCTCCGCGCTCATGCGCTGCACAGCAGTCATCTGTGGCAGTTTAGAGCTGTCAAATAGAATGAAGATGTCTCAGAAAAGTTCATATTTTTACCACATCGTGCGCTGGAGTCGCTTGTATTTACCTCACCACCAAGTCCTCATGGGGTTATTCCCATGTTACCAGTGGTAACTATTGGGAATTTTTTCCCACCTTTTACCAGTAGTTGCCACTGGTTCAAAAGTTCAAAACTATTAAAAACAGTAAATAATATAGGTACTTAGAGTACCTACTTTAAATACATAAAAAACATAAAATTTACAATGGTCAGCTAACTGTGTTGTTGGTAGGTACATGTCCCACCTATCTGATAACTAAGTAGGTTCCTATTTATAGTGGTGCATCAGGCACCATTCCGTCTTCATTACTGCACCGGATAAATTAAGTGCCATATCAGCGTATTCTGCACTGTCCTTGCAATAATCTATGTCTACCGTCGCAAAACTCAATGGCCTATTTTTTACTCAGTAAAGCCTACATATAGCAGTTTCCTTAGTTGCGATGGAAATAGCACAAATATAGGTAGATCCTAGATAGTTGCTAGAGCATTATCATTCCTCTGGTATAACAGTAATCGACGCAGTCAATTGAAGAATTAAGATAACTGACTGTTGCAGGGGGCTTCCGCGGGGGCGGGTAATGCCGGTTTTTATCCATATTCCTTACGACTGATTTCTTCGGCAATCTTTATTTAGCACTCAGGATCACGGCTATCTTCACGAACTTGAAAATTATTTTGGGTTGACATATGAAAAGGAATATCCGGACAAAAGTCCTGAAGTCATCCTAAAAATCCTGATGTTTTCTGGACGGTCGACATGATAAAACAGGGATCTAATTGTGTACTCATAAAATCCGTCAAATTCTGTCAAATTTCGTCAAAAAAACGGCGCCAAGCCTTCGTAAAAATCTCTCCTTCCCTTACAAACTCGGTAAAAATGTGGCATAGGTAATGTCACCCGCACATTAAAACGAATCGAGTAACACATTATCCACTAAAATCATCAGTTTTGGCGCTACGGTGAAACTCAAAACACATAAAAACTCAAAATACCGACATGCATAGACTGCTAATATAATATAATAAGGTAATAAGTTTTTGGCAAAAAAATCATTTTTGGTACAAGCTTTTATCGCTGACTGTACTTTTCTTTCCACAGGCAATTAATGCTCATCGAGACAATTCTAAAAACCCCAAACACACTTAGGTTTCGTTGTTTTATCACATAGTTTCTATGGCCACCTCCGGTCTCCATCATCAGATCAGCTCGATGACACCATAATATTGCATTGTCACCCGACTTACGTATGTATGCAAAATTTCAGCTCTTTCGGAAACCGGGAAGTGGATCAAATTTAACTTGCAAGATTTGATTACAGACAACGGTCAGGTGAAACTAAATAAAAGCTTGTAAAAAGGTCAGCCAGAGAAATTGCAACCATGGACCAAATTCAACTAAGTACTCTAATAAAAATAAAAGAAGTTTGTCTAGAGCTGGAGCCACTTAAATAGTTATACCATGGGTGAACTCTCTTTTATGACAAGGGGAAAGTGTAGGTACAATGAATACAAGTGGCTCCATCCAGCTCTAGGCTCCTTGTATTTTTGGAGTAGTTGCATTTGCCCCATAGTTGCAATTACCCTGGCTGACCTAAATCCCTTTTGTAGTTAGGTCAGGAGTAACGTTCAAGTCTACATGCAGTCTCCTATGAAGTCATACGTCAACTTTGTAAGCTAAGATTTTCTTTAATCATTTTATTGTTAGCGGTATTTGATTGATCATTAGATCCCTCGGGTGTTCTTCCGCGGATACTGACTATCAAGAGGTTTGCTTTGCGTTAAACTAATGTTAGAGTGATCTCATCCCGCACGTGTAAATCTTTATGGCGTATTTGCATTCTGCGTTAATAAAAGCTAAGTCCACACCCAAGAGACGGAAAAAGGAATGGTGGTAGACAAAAAATGAGATGGGAAGACGAGTTCAGGCAGGTGGCTGGAGCCTTGTGGAGAAGACAGGCTCTGGACAGGGACGCGTGGAGCAATATGGGAGAGGCCTACGCCAAGGGCAACCAGACAAAACGTCTGCGGAGAAAAGCTAGCACTAAGCAGTAAGTAAGTAAGTCCACACTGTTGCGCTTTTATGTTAATAATATGTCGTCATAAGCGTCGCTCTTCGCTTAAGGAAAACATCGTGTGGATATTCTCAATAAGGTCTATGTACCCTTTGGATTGGAAGGTCAAATAGTCGCCTTATAGTAAAAAAAATAAGTGCATACGCATGCAACAATGAGGGGGAGATTCCACGACAAGCACCACGACACTTGACAAAGTAGGATGAGTGAGTGGTAACTGCACAAAACTGGAAATTTTATAGCGGTTCATGGGGTTACAAGTTACAACTTTGAAAATGTAGAGTTGCTCCCACATCAGTTATTATCCTATGTTAGTCACTAGTTATAAGATATATTCAGCATTCGAGGCAGAATTTCACAAAATCAGTATCCGTGTTAATTAAACGTATCTGCTTGTATGCAATGCCATGCATCATACAGGGTGACCCTAATTATGTTCTGCCCTAGTTTTTACAATTTTGATAAGAGATTGCCACCGTTGCGAAACCGTAGCATGACCAGGTTACGAGCAAACACCATGGCGCTAGGAGTTTTCCTTTTCATAAGATCTTGGATTCCTTGCTCTCAAAACATAGTTCGAACCCAATTTTTATTCGACACGTGCAAATTATAGCATGACATCACGATTTTTTCGCGATACCGTTCATCTCTTATCGGTCATCAAGAGGGTTAGGTATACATGGACTTAAGACACAGCCGCGTGAAATTTTATGATCGTGAACCATGCAAGAGTGACTCTAGACCGAGGCATTTACAACTGAAGAGATGTTTTGTACTTATTCTATTAACATGGAACACTTTGTGACCATTGTACTTATAGAAGACTGTAAATTGACATTTCCAACTCTACTACTCTCTAACTAACGCTTCCCTGATCCCTGACGCCTGTCACTATCAACAAAGCTATCGAGACTTCCTCGACTTCCTCCAGAGTTCCAAGTTCGAGTCCAACCCAGCAGCGGAAATACAGTGAAAATAGAAAATATTACGACCACAATATTTTCTATTTTCACTGTATTTCGAACGTTGTTGCCTGGTACAAAATTAATTTATAAATTTTCTACTTATCTCTACTCTAACAATTTCCTGCTAATCCCTTTGGGGAAGTTACGTCAGTTCACCCTGCCTTGTTTGTTTTGCCTTGCTGCCTCTGATCGTTTGCCTGGTGGTGACCAAGGGGAAGTGAGTCTACCATTCTGCCTGCATATACACGTAGTTCACGTCGCCGTCCTTCAGTATCTCCTGTTTCAGCGTAGGTGCTTCGGACTTTTTAATCTTTGAATACCAGTGCCCTGTTTATCAAAAGCTTGTAACTTGTAATACAAGCGGATGTGACTTTTTGACAGCTTTTGTTAGAAAGGGACTTCCACTTGTATTACTTTTGATCTGACACTTTTGATAAACAGGGCACTAGTCTACTAATAAAGACATTTCGGGTTACAGACAGGATAGAATTAGTCTTCGAAATTAATGTTTTGTAGATTTAAGTTGACGTCTATGAGAAAAATCTCTTGAAATCTCTCGTTACCTTCAAATTTTAGATTAAGCTGATGGAAAAATAACTGTTTAAACATTAGATAAAAACCGTATGGGTAATACCTACTCTCATTACACAGCATCAATAAATTATATGTCTGAGCAAAATATCTATACTTAGGTAGGTACCTACTTGGTAAAATATTAATTCTTTGTCCTTCAATCTCTGGTGGTAACATTTTAAAATTACAGTCGATCTAAGAGACTTTTTTCGATGTCGGTTCAAAACTAGTTACTGCAGCGTGATTAATAGTGCATAGTGATGAGTAATCCATTTCAGGATGTCGGCATCCTGTCATTAATGTATGCTATCAATTTCTAGCCCTGTTAATATTCATCATCATCATCTCAGCCATAAGACGTCCACTGCTGAACATGGGCCTCCCCCTTGGACCTCCATACGTACCGGTTGGAAGCGACCCGCATCCAGCGTCTTCCGGCTGTTAATATTATAAATGCGAAAATAACCCTGTCTGTTACCTCCATACGCTTAAACCGCTGCACCGATTAGGATGAAAAGTTTCCAAAGTTAAAATGATTAATTTAAAATGATTTTAAAGGGGGTGGAATTTATTATGGAAGTGGGATGTTGAAGTAGGTACTAATTCTACCTAGACGAAGTCGACGGTGAAAGCTATTACCTAATATACTCTACTCGTTTTTACGAGACTCGAATAAGTAAGATATTTTTTAAACCCATCAAAAAAGGATCTTCGGATAAAGACTCCGTCAACAATTTTGTAGATTTTATCTAAATAGGTACTTTACTTACTAGTCAGTAGGAAAAGAAAATAAGCGTTATTGTATGGTGTACGGTTGTACCTAACCTATCCCATGAATATTACATGAAGACAGTGCATTTTGAACCTTTTGTAAAAGCTAGTCAGTAAGTATTTGCTAATATAAATGTTGCTAAGTAGCATTAAAAAAAATTCACCCGTTACTTTTAGCAACGATCCTTTTCTTGGCAATAAGGCATGATGTCACCGCACTTGGATATTGTGTGCGCGGTTATATCATTGTTTGGTTTGCTTTATTTAAGTAATTAAAATTACATAATTTTGTACTTATAGTGGCTAATAGTGGCTACAGGCGATCAGCCATTCGTTTTAACACAAACTCTTTTGTTTTATTGTCATAATATAAAGCCCAATGTGCATTAATATATCGATTATATTTTATAAATGATATTAAGTAAAACTACCATTGAATTTAAATTTGTATGATGATGTCCGGACTTTTGTCAGGATAGGTCTATTTTTAGGGTTTCGTACCCAAAGGGTAAAACGGGACTCTATTACTAATACTCTGCTGTCCGTCGCGTTCGTCCGTCTGTCTGTCTGTCTGTCACTATAGGCTGTCCGCTGTCCGTTCGTCCGTCTGTCTGTCTGTCTGTCACTATAGGCTGTAACTCATGAACCGTGATAGTATTTCTGTTACCGCTATAACAACAAATACTAAAAACAAAATAAAATAAATATATAAGTGGGGTTCCCATACAACAAACATGATTTTTTTGCCGTTTTTTGCGTAATGGTACGGAGCCCTTCGTGCGCGAGTCCGACTCGCACTTGGCCGGTTTTTTCATATGAAATTGACAACCCTAGGTGCAGTGCATCCTTCCCATTTTCTTTTTGCACATGTTGGTTCCTCTAAACCTGATGTATTCCGTCCTCATTCTGAGTTCTCAGCTCCAAGTGTACTTTAGTTTGTATATTAGCAACGTACTTCGTTCGGCACTACTAACCGCCTTAGCAACTATTAGCCTTACAACCATTCATACTTCATCCAGTAAATTAATTACTTAGCAGTTAGATAAACCAATAATTCTAATGGACTGGCAAAAGATAGAGCCAATTGGATTTTAATTGAAGCAATGTTAGTTATTCGGATTATCAAGATTCTAGGTGATGCAATTGAAGGATGTACCTATCGTTTTATGCTTTGCGCTATTAGACTCTGAGGTAATATAAGTGTCTCACTGAAATTTTGCTGAAACTGAAACCAAAGGTTCTGTTTTGCTGAAACTGAAACAAACCTTCGGTCGAGACATATTGCCATTACTGCCGATAGCGAAACTTCGGTTGCACACTACCGGTACCGAAATACAGTTACGGTGCGGCCGAAAGGTTCGCAAATTTTTAGGCAGAAATTGAATCTTTGGCTGAAACATGATTTTCATGCCGAATCCTACCGATACCGAACCCGAAACTTCGGTCAGACACTAATCCTAAGCCTAACATAACAATAACGTTCAATTTTTAACTCTATCAAATAGCATATTCAAAATGTAACTCTAGCTGTACCTGCCTACCTACTCTTAAAAATAGTATTTAAAACCAAACACTAATAGCTCATATTATGCGTCTATGCGTGTAGCGTGTACAGGCAAGGTATTTAATATCGACATCGACACGGACAAAATGACAAAAATATGTATACAGTCTTATATAATCTAATTGCCCATATAAATTAAAGTAGTGTGTAGGTACATATTTTTGGCACATAGTCTGCGCCGATTTGGTTTTTATGGATTCCGATGTTAAGTTGCACTGGCGCCCAAATTCAGTTGCACTCGCGTCGCTAAAAGTTTTGAAGAAAACACGGCCTGCTGAAATATGCGCTCGTCATCAAAGATTAGACGCGGAATGCGCAAGATAAGATTGCGAAACGTTTGGTTACTACGCTGATGTGATCTTAAGATTTTAATGAGTAAAAATCTTTGTTTGTTCAGGTCTTTCATCTTAACAGAAGACTAGCTGAAGACGCTCGCTGGTTCAAACCCCAGGTACTTATTTGTTATCATCTTTCGCGCTCGGCTTTTGTTTAATAGTGAAAATTTTCTGGGGTACTTCCCTACCGCTATGAAGCTTAGTACTTATTAGTCGGGTACATTTTTATTTAAAATTTTCTTCTTTCAGGAAACCCGCTCATAATCCGGCGAACTGAAGCTTAATTAACTCTTCGAAGGTAAAATTCTTAATTATTTGTTATATTATGTATTTTTTGGGGTTTTTTTTACCCCTAATACCGTTATCGAACGTTTGCTTTAAAAGCTTTCTCCGATAGCCGATCCCTACACCGCGATAGATCACAGTGGCGCTTACGCACTTAAGTGCTATTACATTCTGAATTTGATCACCTGCCCGATATAATTAATATAACAACATGCAGTAGGCCGAGCGTGGCTGTTTGAGCAGCGTATCTAATCGGTGTTTGTCACAGCCTCCGAGCTCGACCCAATTTGTACTGCACATACTTTTACGGAGTGTAAATAGGTGCTCTGGCGCGAATTAAGTGACAAAAAGCTGGTTTTCACACCGAAAATATATAGGATCCGACCAATTGACAAGGAGAAAGCTTATTGCAGATGGCGCTTTTTAGCTGCTACAGTGAAATTTTGAATGACAATATGGATGTTCCTATACATGTATGTATAGGGAAAGCATATACATATTTATATATACCATCGTTCACAATGTCAACGAATTGTCTCTTAAATATATTATGCACAAGTAACCGTCAAAAATATTTTTTGATACCTACACACTTTTATTGCCGACTGTACTTTCTCGCCTTTGTTTCTATCAAGTACTTCTCGAGACCTTTCAAATGAGCCTATACTCAATGTGTTTATGTTTTTTCATCGAAGAGTTCCTTTAGCTACCTTCCGACTGCATCCATGTTAGCATATTATTGCATTGTCATCGGAAATATGGAAGTATGCGAAATTTCAGCTCAATCAGACACCAAGAAGAAAGTGGAAGAAGGAAGTTGTTCAAAAAGTTACAAAATTTGAAGCACTAAGTATACAAAGAGATGAATAGACGCAGTGAAGCTAAATAAAAGTGTGTAAAAATCAAAAAACTAGTGCCTAACACTCTACCCTACGCGCTCCTGCAAATACGCGAGTTACACTCACACATTAGGTAACACAATTGCGTGAACATATGTAGGTAAATAGCCGGTAAGCCTTAGTCAACACAAGGGAGACAAATTCAGAATAAGATAAGAGCATTGCGATTGATAAAGAGGCTGAATGACCTAAATGGAAGTTCATCGGGAAAATTTAAAAATGCCTATATTTTCCTTATTGCAGCACGAGCGTTTTAAATTAGGAAAACCTTACCGTTTACTGGTAACGACAAGTTAGAACATTTAAAAGTTAGGTTTTTGTGTTCTTCTAGTCCGTACATAAGTTCCGAAAAACTCATTGGTACGACCGCGACCTCCGGATTGAAAGTCGGATGTCATATCCACTCGGCCACCACTGCTTCCAAAGAAAGATAGACAATTGTAACATAATGCCTGACATGTTTATAAGCACTTCTATATAAAAACAGTTTAAAAAATTGTCACTTGACAATTGTCACTCGACATAATTATGTCACTGTACAAATGTCGGCGTGGTGAAATAGCGGCCTGGTGCAGGCAAGAAAATAGGTACCTACCTATATAAATCTATCGTCAGTGATATTAAACTTGTTACAAACAAGTAACATTGAGGAGGAAGAATTAGGTATGCTTTCGGAAATTTGCTGTTTTGACATTATATACGCAAGTAAATGGTGGTCATGAGTGCTAGCCAGCGTCGCAAACGGAATTAATGAGATGGATCTGTGGTATGTTTATTTACTCATGCAAATTCACCGCCAGGATAACTTTACTTGACGTGAGTAAGTAAATGCAGAACCACAGAATAAATAATAGTAGGTACTACCGTACAGAAAAGACACTTCCTACAAAACCGAAGTTTGATAGCGATTCAGGGACGAATCATGCTGTCCCTTACTAATGTACCTATGGCACTATCCCTTTCAGCCGAAAGCAGCTTTGCTCTGAGCAATGATTAGGGTTGGCACAACTTAACGTCCCTTTGCGTGCACGACCACAGCTAAGATATTGATAACTGTAAATAGCCATTTACTCTAATTATTGCTCGGAACAATACTGAGCCGAACGGAGCCAAGAATGCCCGAAAGGAGGAGTGTCGCCAACTGGTAAAAGTTGGAAGCGATTATTTGAAAGCAAAATATTTTTATTGCAATTTCATCAAAACGCGCCTATTGGTTTCAGATTGTTAATTCCGGGGTAGCTTGATCTTTCCAACTCGAAAATGATTTAAGTAATTTTTTTATGCAGTGGCAATCGAGCGTCATCGGCGAACTACGAAATATGTTGAGTGTGATTAATAAAAAATAAGTCATAGAAAATGGACAGTTAACCAGTAATCATGATTGTATATTACTTATAGCCTTGTAATCACTAGATTTTCTGTTAAAAAATCTGCTGAACTAAGAATCTTTCTTTACTTTATATATCAGTCAAATATTTAACGCACCATACCATAACTTCCATTCCAATCAATATGTAAGTACTTGACATACACACCACGAACCAACTGTGTGTGTGTATCCAAGATTAGTGTATGTCAGGAATCGCAGGGTAAAAGTGAGTGTTTACAGGAAATTAGCTGAAAGGTGAATGTCCTTCCTCGCACAATACGCGGGGGCACAGACAATGCACATTGCACAGGTGCGCATACGTCCATGAGACATACGATCAACACCGAATATGGACCAATGGGTGCACGCTTGAATAACACTTGCTGTAGATATGCTAGAGAGCAAACTGGGTCCAATTTACCGCAAGACACCGAAAGAAGAAATAGAAGATGACACGACACGTTGACACGTTCCAAAGTGGAAGTGCAGCTGAGTCTATAAGTACCAATTAAAACGAAAATATTATTTTGCTAATCCGCGAAAATATAACGTGCTAGTCAATCAGTGCTAACCCGTTATACTTACTTGCGTATTTTTACATGCAAATAATATTCCCACCCTCCCACCGCAAAAATAAATACGCAAATAAATATAACAAACCACCACCAAAAGAATAAACCTCGACACGTGTTTCGCCTCTCTACGAGGCATCCTCAGGAGTTGTTGACGGTCTGACGCCCGGCAACGGAATGACGGTTATTTTTGCGGTGGGAGGGTGGGAATATTAATTGCATGTAAAAATACGCAAGTAAGTATAACGGGTTAGCACTGATTGACTAGCACGTTATTTTTTCGCGGATTAGCAAAATAATATTTTGGTTTTAATTAGTATGGATTTCCGCAAAGTAACGCCTGATTCTATTCAGTATTCTATAAGTACCTACGATCAACAACGAATATATGTCAAAAGGGAAGACACTGCATCAATAATTCAGCTGCTGTGTCAAATGTAACATAAGGCATTCTTGTGGAATCGTGATAGAGTATCCAGATGGCAAGCCGTTACTATTATGGCTGAATGTTGTTACAAGAGAAGGAGTTATGAGATCCAGTACTCAACTGTCTTAACCAGTAGCAAATCTATCGACGGCATCTTATTCTCATACTTATGGCTGAATATTGCTCGCATCGCAACATTCAGACATCTGAGTCTACACGATCGGCACCAAATACGGGCCAATGGGTGCACATTTGTAGAACAATTCACGTAGACACGACAGAACACAATCGATCACTGCTAAGGTTTCCGATGGACACAAACAAAATAAAACCTCATTGTATAGGTATGAGAGGGTATACCTTAAATAAATTTCAGTCAAAAACGTGTAAGAAGTTTTACAGTGTAATGTCGGCTGTACACACTCGTCGAGAGCCTCTCGCCGAGAGTCTCGGCACCGCTCCGATCCAATCGGAAAAGCGCGAGACGTGACAAGGAAAAGCGAGACGAGAAGGTAGCAGCATACACATGTACACACTCGTTCTCGGTCCGTCTCGGGGTCTCTCGACGAGTGTGTACAGCCCGCATAACAGTCACGGCACATTTTAGCCTGTAGCCACACTACTAGTTTACCAATTCATTCATACAGAGAACAAATTGCCTGAGAATTGCAATCAAAACAAGGTAAATAGAGCTTCCGTTGGCCAATAATATACAGGGCCTACAGGGGGCCTAGCCAATATGACAGTCGTAGTTCAACAAAGGCCAAACGGAAAGGAGAAAAATGTATCGGGCTGACAAATGATACGAAAAGTCACGTGACTATTACACATTGTCATTGTCACAGAATAAAATAATAGTACTACCGTACAGAAAGGAAACTTCCTACAAAACCGAAGTTTGACAGCGGTTCAGAGTCGAATCATACTTTCCCTCTCTAATATATGGCACTGTCCCTTTCGGCTATTTAGGATTGCTTAAATTCAAGTCATTATCTTATCTGCAGAGGGACGTCAAGTTGTGTCAACCATAATAATTGCTCGGAGCAATGCTGATTGCTGAGCCGAACGGAGCCGAGTTTGCGCGAAGGGAGGTTTCGCACCCCTCACATTATTTAAGTTTCGATTGGCGTTTTCTATGAACGAATGTCATCTTGGGCCCCACAGGTAGAGTCAGACCAAGACAAGTCTGCAATTACTTTGATAGCACACACAGTGCAAGTGTTATTTTAAACGACAAACTTCTTTGAAATTATGACGGATAAATAACACTTGCACTGCTAAAAAAAGTCTGCAAAATCGTTCGCAGACTTTTCTTGCTCTAACTCTACCTACGATCACGCGCTCGCACGCCATACATATTTTCACTTGCTAAATTGCGAATACTTGTGGGCAATAAAGTTGATCCAGCCATATATCTCAAAATACCTCGCTTAATCTTTGCCATAAAGCGCTGAAAACACATTTCCGAAGTAAGACAATCATCTCTGACGCGTGTGGTTACGAATGGTTGAAGAATGTTTCGAAGGTCGTCCCAGCATGGCTATAGTTGCGGGTTGCATACCCACAAATAGATGTGCAGTAGTTTTGTGAACACAAGTGTTCTTAGGCTCATACATAATTCGTTCTCTTCTTTTTGTATCCTGACTAAGCTCCAAAAATATAGCGCCCAATATTTCTGGAGCAATAGAGCGATCGAATTGTGTGGTGGAAGGTAGCCTGGGGATACCTAATCTAGGACTTCCGCATCACACTTGAATTTAATACACTGGAATACTCCAACTGAGTTTGCGCTCCAGCGAGATCTGTTGAGCGACTCAACTTGACCTGGGCGTATGGAATCGTGCTAATAAGTATGTGATCAGATCAGAAGCTCTATAATCTCGTTTAGATTGACATATAACCTATTAAACATAAAGATTTAAGCAATCCGTTCTATACAAATAAGTTAGGCCTCGGCATCTTAATAAGTACAATCATTTATGTTCCCCGCCCCTCCCATCCAACATGGTTAAAAGCGATTAGACCAGCATAGTTACGATGCAAATCGGTAAAACAACGCCTACACTTCAAAATCACCAAATTAGATAGACATATTCGGAAACAGAACTATTGCAGGCGCTACGCCAATAAATGGAGGTAAAGAATCTACTAGTAATGTAACGGAAGAGCATCCATCTAAGTGGCAGGGCCAACGCGTCTCCATGTTTCCATTGCTTACACAGTGTAGGCGATTTTTACTCTCAAGCCAACTAGTGTAATTGTGATCCGTTAGAACTAAGCGTGATTGGAGAGCTTTATATTGGTTGCCCCGGGCTATGAACTCTTTAAACAGATTGGAACAGCACCCCTGATGTTTAGCTTGTCCATTCCTTTGATAAGCTCGCGATTTCAGCCGCCAGTCGGGACCGAGCCACCGAGCGCAGTGCTCGTAGTTCCCTCGCCGCGTCTCTCAACTTATCGTGCCGTATCCGGTCGTTCTCCTAACTTTTAAAATCTCGAACTCTGCTCTGGGTGCGCTCCACAGAGGAATCCAGTGGCATGGTAATTTGTGATCAATTCCAACAGGATTAAGTTGCATTTTCGAACGGATCCCGGGTTTGCCGCCTTTTGTCTTGAATTGTGATAGGTATTGTATTACGTAATGTGTGAAAAAAAGTTACACCTGACGCCTGTAACCTGATTATTTAACCGACGCCGTGATGTTCCTATTTTGGTGTAAATTTGTGTCTTAAATAATTTAATAATCTTAATAATATACCAATCATTCAAAAATTTTGCAACATTTTTATCTTCTACTTGAGTTACCTTTAACCCCTTACTAGTTTGGTAGGTACTTTATCTATTCTGCCATTCTGGGAACCGTATATTCCGGTAAACTTAAAGGAGATGTATGCACATACATCCTGGATATTGGTCCAAAAAACGTCATGTTTCAGCCAAAAGCTCAAATATATTGTAACTTAAATTATTACAAATAATGGTCACATCCTCAGTAATAGGGCCAGGGTTAACACTCCATACAGTGGTTATCAAAGTAGGAACAGTACGAAGGCTATGATTTGCGCAATCGTGACATATCGCGTCCGCTGCTAATTTCAGCTGTGGACCGGGAACAAGTAGGTAAACATTCATTTGCTGTCATTATATTATGATTCCATAAATAAGTATAAATACCTACAACATTTGAGGCTTGTAATTATAGTCTAGTTAGGTAATAGTCCCTATATGAGGCACTAGCTTCATACCTCAGCCTGCAACCACTAGGTTCCAGGTTCGAATATACCAATTTGTGTGAGGGATGTTTTTCTCCTGACTCGGAATTGGTGCCTAATTGTGATGACTAAACCAATGAATAGGCAACTGGTTCCAACTATAGATCGATATGTCTATAGATTTATTTAAACTTACCAAAAGTAACCTAAACATAATCTCAACCCTTTTAAGACCCCCTAACCCTAATGATATATCATAGCACTAAAGCACTTATTACTTAGTATCAAGTTCCCTAAATATTATATGTAATTAATAAAATTGAATAAGAGACATAAAATAATGTGTCCCAAAACTTAAATTTGAATAAATAAATGTTGAAAAGGGTAAACCTTGGCTCGATTCCGGCGGGCGTTTTTTATATAAATCACTTAGCGCCACTTGCACCATTCCACTAGCCGGGATTAACTGGTTAAACCTGGAGTTACCATGGTTACCAGTACAATTTGACATTAGGTTAACGGTTTAACCGCTTAACCCCGGGTTAGTAGGATGGTGCAAGTGGCCCTTAATGGTTTGTTTTATTTAAAAATTGGTCGCTTGACATAATACAAACAGCAATACTCTTAATAGTCCATCGGTGGACCTTGTGCATTTTGTAATAAGGTAAGGTAAGTAAGGTAAGGTAAGGTAAGGTAAGGCAGGCCTCCGTCACACGCTCAAGGCCACGCGCTATATGCCTACCGCTCGGCGTATCGTCGACGATACAACCGACAGAGGGCCGCCGAACGCCCGCCTCAGCGCTCGCACCGCATTGCACCGCGCGTTTCCCGCGCTTATGCTTCGAAATGCCGAAACCACGTAATTATTGTGCAGTAGATGGGTGAAAAAGTAAAAAAAACAAAGGAAAAAGCCTATAATAATAATTCATATTTTTATGGCGGGCTAAAAGTCCCACCTGAAAGTTTAATAATTATATTGAAGGGTTAGAAAAAGTAATTTTAAATAATTTTGACGACGTAATAATTAATCGGCCTGGTAGCACCGTATTACAACTTTTAAAAACCGTTGATTGTCCGTTGCTTTGCTCCTGAATATTTATTAAAATTATTTACGCGATTTAGGATATTTTCAACTACTTATAAAATTTTAATAACAGAGAATTCCGAGATGTGAAAAAATTATAAATCATTATATTAAAACTAAAACATATTTGATTCGCAACATTCGTTTTATTACAATAATCATCATAGGTAGGGTAGCTACAACCCTAGCGCATTCTTACGATGACGCGTTGGCACGTGACTCGAACGGCGGGCAACACAGTCTCGACTCTTTGTGCGCGTAATTATGGTACATTTCTTCTTGTCCTGAGCAGCAGGTATTATTATTAGGGTTCTGTAGGCTATTATAGCGTAGGTATTTTTGCTTTTGTTTGGGAATGAGGTATCTGTTACGTAGTAACTATTTATTAATCTGTGGGTAAGGTAAGGTAAGGTAAGGATGGACAGTTAAAAGTGTGGGCGATGGTACTTTAAAAAACCTTCTCATGTATTTCTATTTACTTACCTTAAAATAATGAGTAGGTATAGTAAAAGTAATAGCCCATTTTATTTATCCTTTGATATATACATTTAATTTGTCATTCGGACTCATAGGCTTTAAAGCCGTATTGAATGGGTTT
Organism: Cydia splendana; assembly: GCF_910591565.1. Lineage (NCBI taxonomy): Eukaryota > Metazoa > Arthropoda > Insecta > Lepidoptera > Tortricidae > Cydia > Cydia splendana. Next base: position 6,219,025 of record NC_085976.1, on the reverse strand, counting down.
TACGACTAAAGTTTTGGCGAAGCGTTTATGCATTACCCGTACAAAATCCTGTGTACATTTTCCTGCTACATTTTCAGCGCTACCCTGCATCCAAACTTACAATAATTATGTCTTTACACTAATTTGGTCTGTTTTTCCGGTGGTCGGGACATATTATGATTGCGGTGCCTAACTTTTGATGGATCCTAAATCTGATCTGTTTCGAAATCACATCAATGCCATCGGGCCACCCGCATCTTGAATGATATTTATGAGGCTCTTAAATATTAAATAGATCAAAATACGTTCCCATATATCAACTAACTGGCGTGAGACATGAAGTAACTACTTAATCATGGTACTAAGCTACACTTTTAAACATATTGTATAAGATCTACTAATTGTATATGGTCCAATACCTTAGAATGGGTATTCCTGAGAATTTATTCTAATTTTATTTATGCATGTCACTTGTGTAATGTTTTATGGATCCTACAATTTAATTAAGCACTAAGCTTGACATTTTAGTTATACATACGTATGACTTATATTTCCAGTATCTTTCTCTGCTTCTCTCGATAAGTAGGTACCGTGAACTATTTTCCGAGGCTAGCTCTCTATGATTATATATTTTATTCAATTTATTGCACGATGCGTCTTGATTTTATTTTACCTAATAGGGTTGACAACTGTCAAAGGTTTGCATAGATGGCGCCATCATAGCTTGCCCCTTTTTCTATGAGATTTGGCTTAAAGGGCTGGCATCCGGGGCATAAAATTCCATTAAAAAACAAATATTTGACACAATTCTAGGGATTGACAGGGCAAGCTAGGCTGGCGCCATCTGCTTAATACTTCGACCGGCCAATCCCATTGCAACTAATAAAATTGCATATTTAGATTTGTATAGATTTTTAGGTATATTCTGGAATATCAACATAGTCCAATAAGCGCCACTTGCACCATCCCACTGACCCGGCGTTAACCGGTTAAACCTGGAGTTACCATGGTTACTAGCACAATTTGACACTGGGTAAACGATTTAACAGGTTAACTCTGGGTTAGTCGGATGGTGTAAAAGTTTCGCTGGGTTACTGAGATAGTGCAAGTTTCACTAAGGGCCACTTGCACCATTCGACTAACCCTTGAGTTAAACATTGAGTTACCAGTACAATTTGACACTGGGTTAACGGTTTAACCGCTTAACCCCGGGTTAGTGGAGTGATGCAAGTGATCCTAAGGGTAACAGAATAGGTATGTACTTATATCAAAAACGATTATTAGTGCTAAGTATGTTTTTCACGTCCCAAATTAAAGTATCACAAACCTCGATATGAGCCGGCACGGTTTTATTTCATTGTCTCACCATTGCTGCTAGATATTAAAATTATTGTTTGATCACATGAGTAATAAAAGTTTGGTTTTATCAAGTGCGAAATGTGTTAACAACTCGCATTATTTGTTTAGTGTTTTAACCTAGATTTTTGGGAGTACATTTTTGTCAGGAAATTGTATTTACAAAATTGCATTTATAATCAATTAATCACCTAATAAGATTCTTCGATTTAATCTTACTTAATAATTAAAATAAAAAAAAATGGAAGATATGTTAAACATAGAAAAAAAAAGCATTATGTTACTTGCTACTATGCGACAAATGGCCATCGCCAAACCATCTGATAAAAACCGGTCAAGTGCGAGTCGGACTGACTCGCGTTCCAAGGGTTCCGTACCAATTTTAAACAATGTATTTTTTTGTGGAACGTGTCTTTAAAAAACCCGTAGGGGTCAGATCAAAAACGAAGTAATTAAGTCCGACTCACGCTTGACTGTATATTTCTAATGGGTTTTCCTGTCAGCTATAGGTAAGGAACTATTTTGTGTATGTTTTTCAAAATTTTAGTCCCAGTAGTTTTGGAGATAGGGGGGGGGGGGGGCACGAGTGATCCTATAATAAGGGTTCCGCTTTTTCCTTTTGAGGTACAGAACCCTAAAAATGAGGTAAAATTAACTTGTTTTAATAGTAGGTACATCGTGTTGTTACACAGCGGGCAAGTTTTCTGAAAAATTACGATGTCAGTCAGTAGCTACTATTTTAAGAATAAGATAGATAATATCAAGAAACACGGCAGTGAGTCCGGCCAAGTTCGAAGAAAAAGACGTACACTGCAGTGTATCTACACGAACCTTTTCAAGCCACTCTTTCAACTCCCGTAAAATTTTTCCAGTACAGTCATGACACTGTCACATAATAAACGACATAGTAAGATTAAAAAAAAATATAAGATGGTGCTACAGAATCATGCACGCTTTTATTATTGTTCAGTTATTTTATTAGGTAATACGTATTCTGCCTTTATTGCTATTTAAGAATTATATCACCTCAGACTCAGATATGTTTTAATTCAAGTTATTTATACTCTATACTATAGACTCTATAATGTGACAATAAAATGCAAATAATGATTGTTTCACAACGATTTTACGAGCCTAGTTACTCACTTAGATTGAAGGTGGGTTTATAAGATGTCACGTTGTCTCTATTCAATGTCGAATACTAGGATACCTGTTATACCATCAAAATACAATTGACTGACCATTTATTTACGTTTAAAAATAACTACAGGATATAATTATGGCTAATTTGTGACTACGGCGAATCAAATACCGTATATTACTTTTCACAAAATGTCATGGTAGGTATGACTAAATTAGTCAGATAATGAAATATTGTCTATGAAAATTTGTACATAAAGGCACCCGGACTTATGAAAACCTGAATATAACGTCAGTACTTTGGTACACAAAGTTTCAACTCAAGTCGCGAAAGTAAAGTACCTACCAAAACTTTACGACACGTAATCGTAGCTGTATTGGTATTTGGTATTTACATAATAACCTATATAAGACACCATTATCACGCACTTGGAACTATCGCATAATGAATTCAAATTGCCATAACTGCTTGCACAGTGAAACCTGCTTAAATGGGACCCCCCCTGGATGAATGACATAAGCTTTGTAATTGCAACGAGTTGCCAGGTACTATATAGTCTGTTCGTAATTAATGTCAATTTACAACAATTTTTCATGAAATTTATCAGGAACAAGAGCCAAGTTGATTAACTTTTAGGTATAAGTATCATGATGGTCCTTAATGGATTGAGCCAAAACATACGTACTATGTGTACGTACGTATACGTACACACAACTCACTTTAACAACTTTATTATTTGTTGCTTAAAACCTAATGTAACTAACAATGTAACAAAAATAAAAGCGGCACACCTATCGCCTCTTTAAAGCCCTGAAAATTCTGTAAAGGAAAAAAAAAATATTTTATTTATTGATAATGGGAAACAGACAGCGAAAAATAACACATATAGATTATTACAATTAAATATGTAATATACAAAAAGATGATTTTACTTGGGGTCATTGTTGCCATTGAATATCTAAGGTAAATAATCGTTAAAACGGAATAACTTCCTAAGCAGTATGTCCCCGAAAGTTTCATTTACCCAGGTTCCACGTATCACCACGTCCATAACAGCAGATTAATGTAGTCGTCGACATTGGCCCGCGTCGCAAATTCGCTATTGTTCGACTGTTCGTTTACTGCCGCAGTTAAGAGCGTCGTTAACTGTCAGTTACAGTGTTGCTGTTACCTCATTGAGGGTGGAGCTAGATTTAACAGCTGACACAAGGATAGACCCTTGAGACACTGAAAAATGGGTGTAAATAATCTTTTATAGAAAAAAACCGACTTCTCAAAATAGTTTGAAATGCCATATAAATTATTGGCTGGTATTTAACTGATCACCAGATATAGTAATCCACTTCGTCACCTTTTTCTGGCAGCGTATTTCATTTCTGTAAGGGTCGCAGTTCTAACCTAACCTAACCCATAAAATCGAAATCGCCAAACTATGCTTCGTTGAAGAGTTCTGTTCTGATCATCATCAGCAGTTCCACTTCATCAAATGCGACAGTTTTTAATAAAACTGCTTGATTTCCTGATGAAAATACAAAAATCTCTATACGCATGCCTTTAAGATTTGAGGAGTTCCCTCGATTCGTAATGGATCCCATCATCAGAACTCAAGCTTGTCAAAAATGTGGCTTAAAAACTGAACTTGCTTAACAAACATAACGAAGAGGAAAAATCGCCAAACGTGAACTATGCTTCGTTGAAGAGTTCTGTTATGATCATCAGCAGTTTCACTTCATCCATTTTTAATAAAAATGCTTGATTTTCTGATGAACACATCGACATTGACTTACTACGACATTTAACTTCAGTCAAAAGTAGGTATTGCTAAACTTTATACTTACTACTTTTCAGTTAAACAAGCGGTTTGCTCTCTAGACCTAAAATTTAAACATTTTAAACAAATATTAAATTGGAAACGCGATTTCTTGGTAACTCCAGAGTCTTTTTTGGTACCTAACGCCAGAGATGTGAAAAGTATCGGCCTAAAAAACCTAAATGCATATAAAACATCTCCGAAATTGTAACTTTACGCGCTGCAGCCTTATCAAACTTTTGGAAAATCTGAGGTTGATCATGGATTTCCGATGGTTCCCTGGATTTTCAACGCCCGACTGTTTAGCATTAGCCAAGGAATAAGTACAAAGCGCAGAGCAAAATAATACATTTCAATACACTAATTGCCGAAAGTCAATATTATATACCTTATATGCCTATGTACTTTATGATTATGACATTCACTATCAAACTAGCCTAGGGTTGCCATAAGTGTGGGAGTAGAA
>NC_085976.1:6054200-6213773 GCF_910591565.1 Cydia splendana | reverse complement strand
CCATTTGGATTGATCACCCTGTATACTGTTTTTATTAGTTGTTGAATTTTAGTGGTAACTACTGGGAAAAAAATCCCAGTAGTTACCACTGGTAATTGGTGTTAACTAGTGCGAGTAACCCGAATAATGCAATAACTATATATTATATGAGATTGATACATAGTTACTGCGTATTTTATTAGGACGGCAGCTTTGTGTAGTAAATTTTTTATGGCAGAATTGCTTGTAGGGAGTTGGCTACCTTTTAGAGTGTTTTCCATAATAGTCTATTTTATAATAAATTATATATTTTGTTAGAGCCAGCCCTATATGACTGAGCAAATACTAAATAAGATTAATGAATGATACACATGAGTTGCGTTCTCGCGCGCGACTCCATACTTGAAGTCGCGCCAGATGTATGGAGTCGCGCGCGAGAACGCAACTCAGCCCACCTACCCCATTGCGATTTTGTAGTCGTTTCGCAGTTGAAATCAAGGCTCTGAACCGGTTTTTTCTTCATACAAAAAATACCGGTATTATTACGTTCTTTTTCGTTCTTTGGTTTTATTATTTCATTTTTGACAATCTAATAATAAGAAGTTGTTACCTAAATACATGATTCAGTCCTACGTAAAGAGCATAAAATAATTAAAAATATTGGGGCTATTTTGGGTTTTACAAAAAACCGGTTCCGAGCCCTGATTGAAAGGCAGTCGAGCTATTATATCTTTTCGTTTTTAGATTTGAACATATTTAATCTAATATGCTACTATATATCCCAAAAACCATTTTGTATTTCATGACCCATGTTCCTTGGGAAAAGTTGTTCAGTTTTGTGAGTACCTACTGTACTGTCACTAGGTTTCGGGTTAAGTATACAGGGTTTTTGTAACACCTTGAATATATATTCGCACATATATATATATGTATAAAGCATCATAATATGCGCGCCACCTAAATCTAATTCGATTTTTTTTCTACCTGTGGTAGGTTCAATTGTTTAAGAATAAACTTTTTGTCGTATGAATCGTTTTTTAATGTTCTTTTTACAGTACTTGCTATGCCGAACCAACTTGTTTTCTTAGTTAGGCTATAATTAACCTCTATTTTATTTGACTGAAAGTTATGTGTACCTACGCATGCAGAAGATATTTTTGTTTAGTGTCGTGTCTACTTCCTATCTGTGTGAATTTGACTAATGTGTGTAAATTTATCAAAATATTCAAGGAACTTATGTAATTATATTGTATTAACCTAGAATCAATTTAGTATATTTAACAAACCTGTTTTGCAGTGTCTTCTACTAATTTTGTTGCGAACACTAAATGTTTTGTATTGTACCTAGTATTAACAACCTAGACATAATAGTATTGTCAATACAACAGTTTTGCTGTATCAAGTTTGCATTTGTGTTGCATATTATGTACCTGCTCCCCTAGTCTGTTAGGTTTTATGTCCGACGTAAAGCATTAGTCCTCTCCACTCGCATATTTGCCAGAAAGGGACGAATGCTTTATGTCAGACATACAATTTAGCGTACTAGGCTCCACAGATAAAAAAAAGCCTTGAATCAACCTTTCGAAGTAAAGGTTGGCTCAACACGAGCTACAGTGTTGAATCAACTTCCGCTATAAACAAGTTGTAGTCCTAACAACTAAAGCGAAAGTTGATTCAACATTGTAGCTCGTGTTGAGCCAACCTCTACTTCGAAAGGTTGATTCAACAGTATTTTATCAGATAGATGCAACACAAACGCACTTATTGATACTACAGAACTGTTTTGTTGAAAATACTATTTTATCTCGGTTGATACTACAAAACATTTTGAGTATTCCCAATAAAATTAGTATATGTTGACACAACAAAACTGCTTTGTTGAAAATACTATTGATTCTAGGTTAATACAACACCATGACACTTATTGCCTCAACAAAACTACACTGTTAATTTTATCATTTAATTGAGGTTAATTTAACAAAACATACATGTAGATCTAACTATTACAAGATAAGTTGGTTCAACATTGCAGGACTGTTAACCCTACCCTTTTTTTTAAGTACATTTAACCTTTAAAGCGGATAATATCAACATCAATACATTTGATTGAATCAACACAACGAGTTTGTTAAAATTACCATTTAATCGAAGTCAACCCAACCTATGCTTTAAAGGTTAATTCAACATTAAGATTAGGTATTTTTAACACTAACGCACTCATTGACATAACAAAACTGTTTTGTTGAAAATACTATTTTATCTAGGTTGATACTACAAAAAATTTTGAGTATTCCCAACAAAATTAGTATATGTTGACACAACAAAACTGCTTTGTTGAAAATACTATTGATTCTAGGTTAATACAACACCAAGACACTTATTGCCTCAACAAAAATACACTGTTAGTTTTATTATTTAATCGAGGTTAATTCAACAAAACATACATGTAGACCTAACTATTACAGCCAAAGTTGTTTCAACAGTGCAGGACTGTTAACCCTACCTCTTTCTGAAAGTACATTTAACCTATAAATCAGGTAAATTCAACACCAAAACATTGATTGAATCAACACCACGATTTTGTTGGCTGTATTTAAAATATATTGGGTTGAGCCAACAATATAGTAAGAGTTGATCCAATATAGTAACTTGGTTAACACAACCTTGAGTAAAAGGGTTAATCTAACATTAAAAACACGTAGATTTTACTGACATGGTTTGTTATTTTTACAGGTTTGCACCAAGTGCAAACTAGTAAAACTAACCATTGAAAGTAAATAGATTCAACACAAACATACTTGTATTTTTAACATTTCAAGTACGTTAAACCAAACCTTGTTAGAGAGTTAATTTTACTGTCATGGTTTGTTGTTTTTACAGGTTTGCACCAAGTGCAAACTAGTAAAACTAACCATTGAAAGTAAGTAGGTTAAACACAAACATACTTGTGTTTTTAACATTTCAAGTGCGTTAAACCAAACCTTGTTAGAGAGTTAATTTTACTGTCATGGTTTGTTGTTTTTACAGGTTTGCACCAAGTGCAAACTAGTAAAACTAACAAAAATGTAAAGGTTAAGTAATTAATTAATAGTTTGCTAGACGGTTAAATTAACCATTGTGCTACTTGTAAAAACAACTAAAAATCGAAGGGTTGGTGCTATATTAACCCCTTGTTAGAGGGTTAATTTTACCATTATATTGAAATGTTGAATCAACAAATATGCAATAAGTTAAAGTTACCGTAACTGATCAACAATACAGTTTTTGTTGATTCAACAAAACTCAAGGGTAGGTGCTATATTAACCCATAAATTTTGTTGAAATATGGTAAAACCAACTAAAAAATTCTTTCAGTGCGCCTAGGTAGCAGGACTTTTTAAGTTCATCGAAATTATTAGAACCGCCGACGCGATGCCTTTCCATTTCTGCGAAGCCGTAGGACTAGAATTGTATGGAGGCGTTAGGCTCCAAACCATACATCAACTATTGTCTTCAACTTTCTCCATGGACGCATACAATACAGGCTATGAGGTGAAATCGGTACAATTGCTTTGCCGAACTGATACCAATGACCTCGTATTGGGTGATTCACGAGGTCGACATTCGTCGTGTATGATTCGTTAATAGATATTAGGTACAATCGACGTCAAAGACATGTTTACACTTTTGCACCTTATGCCTTTGTAATAAGGCGAAAAATGTAATCATATCTTTGACGTCGACTGTACATATATGCTTTGGACTTGCGGCAAGACCCTTAAAAACGGTGAAAAATTTTAGACTACCGTTTTGTTCACATTATCATGTGTAGAATGGAATGAAATATTGATATTGCTTTTAATACCAGGCATTACGAGTATAGTTAGGTTATAGGCTCTTCTTAAGTCAGAATCAGAATCACAGGGGGCATACCAGAAAAGTGTAGGGTGTGACGCTTTTTTTTTACACTTTTTTAACGCTTGATTACTTAGCTTTAAATTCAACGGTATATGCATAATACAGATTCCTGCACGCGTCACAACCTCGACAAAGTAAACCTTTTTGTGGAATACCCCACATGCTTAATTCGATTTTTATTATTTTTTAATGTTGACAATTTGACGTTAGTGTGACAACTTGGTGAATGACTTTAATTAATCAGATGGCAATGAGAATAGGAAAGGACTCCACGCCAGCATAAACAACGCTTAACTATGATAAATGATTGACAAGCAGTTAATGTGAATGTCATAATCAATATCATCATATTAGGTGCCCATGCGCTGGACATATTTATTTTATTTTATTCTAAACAATATACATTGTGTCGAATGCATATTAGTAGTTTATGTGACTGCTACATAATGAAAGGCATTAAAATACGAGTGTGGGTTTATGAAACGAATGAAATGAGTTTCATAATAGTATCACACGAGTGTTTTAATGCCTAATTATGTACAGTTACATACACTGCTTTATCTACACACATATTATAAACTTTCTATGATATATTCACTAACCTCATATTACAGCCGACGTTGCTCTCTGGCGGAACTCGCGGATATGAGATGGCGTCTCCGAAATATCTTTATCGCACATTTTACAGGAAACTTTTGTTTTAGTTACTTTGAAAACAACAAAACAAATTATGTTTTACTTACAAACTAATTAAAAGATAAACTGTACGTCAAATTTTTTTCACGCACGTCACGCATCCGTAGTTTTTTTTTATTCAGAGACAAACTAGAGTCGGGGTCGATTACCATATCGTCCGATACCAACTTACATGTGAGATTTGTCAATATTGTATGCAATTGTCATTTGATTTCGAATAAAACGTCATCTCGACTGATACTTAGAATAGGGGTCAAATCAAATTGCTTTTTTTTCAGAGATGTTCGAAATTTGAATGCATTACCAAATCGATTTTGATATAGTAATGAAGCTATTACCACATTTTCACAGATAAGAAATTTGCTGTAACAAAACAGTTTATCGTTATGTGTGCCATTATTTACGGATTTTGAAGGCATCATAGACAGTGGTGTTTAGCAAAAATGAGTCATCCCACATCCATTTTGCAATAAAATGTCAACTTTATGCGTCTAATTTTTGAGTTGACATCTTATTGAAAAATTAATGTGGGTTGACACATTATTGCGTATCAGCATCCGTTTATGATATGTGTGTAGATAAAATTATTTTCCACATGACATTAGTTCCACCACTAATGGTCGCCAGCGCCTCTACAATAGATCCTTTGCCTAACTCCCAAGAATTTTCTTCATGTGTATGTAGATTAGACTTACCGTGATGATTTATTCCCTCATTCTTCATCTGTAACATATCAAAGGATTTTCATTTAGCTCGGTCCTCTTGACACTAAAAATTTCGCAATATTTAATCAATTGTTTTTCTTTAAGTTGCATTTTTTACTGAGTTGTGCCAATAAAATGTACTATCTATCTATAATATATGTATATAAGGTGCTAACAAATTAGTCATGGATATTTTAAGAGATGATACATTACATTAAAACAATTAACTTTTAACTGTAATTAAGGAACCTTTGTATATAATTTTTTTGTTTTCATTTACCGAACAAAAAAAATATTATGTATAATAATTTTTTTAAATAATCACCCCTATTATGTACCTGTCAAGATGTTTAACACTGTCTGTCATGTCACGTCAAAAGTTGTTTTTTTAAATGTCGTTATGATTCGGTGGGAAATGATAGTTTAAAGAGGTTTTAGAATGTCTAAAGTGGTCTCATTTAATTATCTTATTAACAGGGTGTTTTAACGTAATTTGTTTCGTAGTTTTCCCCAAAACAAGATAACAAAAGCAATGATGTTTCATACTTAAATGTACTCCGAGAACCGAGTACTATCAGCTGTAAAAATATCCGTGACGGCACCTTATATATATACACACTGTTACCCTGTACATTTTAGAATTCGTAGTCTACCGATGGCCAGTTAAGAATGTTGCTGTTAGTACCGTCATCAGCAGAAATAATTAAGTGAGGTGTTCAAAATCATCTTCTGACGCTCTTATTATCTAAACAATAAAGATGTGTAATTTGATTTTGAACCCCTCGCCCGCTTAGCAACTTTGCTTCTGACTGTACTTTAACTGTGCACCTGGACTGTGCATATGATGATGAAGGGAAAGTAAGGCTGTCTTTGCACTGAGGTGTGACAGGAGACGTGAGGGAATCAATCAATAGCATGGTAGCAATGGTTGTAATCTTCATCTTTTCTCCGGTCCGTTGGATTACAGCCAATGCTATTGGAAAGGCAGCCTAACGTCCCAGTTATTCGAATGCAAGCCAATGCAAATAATAAATTCGCTATCAGTCTGGCGTATCTTGGGCAATACCGCTCTCTTATGTCAGCCGTGTGACAAATCTGCAGTGAAACCGCAGCGAAAGTGTTTACGCAATGCACCCGATGCTAATCACTGAATCAGTGCAAATTGTGCACCTCCATGCCATTGTTGCCCTGCAATACGGCACATTTTCCTTTGACAGGGCATCAACAATTATGCGTTACTCCAGTGTCAATAGGCACGCCCGTATTTTACATTTCACTGGTTCAATTAGATCAGCATCAAGAGAAACAAATTGTTTCTTTAAATCTACACTTTATTCATCATGTTACAAGGTTCAAAGTTAGATGCGCTTGCAAATGACTTTGTTCAACTGCACTGAACTATTGCATATATTTGCTGCTCGTAATTTTATCATTTACATAAATTTTCCTAGCGTATTAATTTGTTTTGTCACGAAAGGGTTTCCCTTGAAAGCGGTTATTAGATCAGGTTTATGAGATTATATCGTGATTTGATTGCCTTGTATTGTTTAGTATCTTGTTGCCATGAGCCATGAACTTAGTAGTCAAGGAATTTGATTTCTGTGCCACTTCTTATGTACTTTTCGTATTATTGATTGTGAAAGTCTCAAAGGATCTCATATTACTGTACTGTGACTTCTGGCACAAAAATCAATTGCTATTATGATCTAGTCTAGGGAATGCAGACCGGTAGCGGGTAGACTTATTATATTATTTCTCAAACTTACAAAAAAATTGCCGGATGTATTTCCTACTACGAACGTAGCAGATAAACTGCATGAAAACCAGAATTACTTACCAGCCGTCTGTCCATTTTGAGAAAGGAAAACCTTTTTCTGTATTTGTATTGTACTTCTAAGAGTTTTGCTCGTATGTAGTACATATGTATTGGGATTTGGGATTTCAAGCACGTCTATTCCTTTCATACGTTTAGTTAAAAATCATAGCCATAGGGTTTCCTATTGTATCCTACCCTACAGAGGTCCAGTTTTCCGAACTGTACTGGATTTTACGAAAGCGATTAGCTTCTTTTTTTGATCTTCTTTAATACTTAAAATTAAATATAAACTTTGCCAATACTTGTCGAGCGTATCAAAATATGTGCACGGTGTATTTGTGGCTTTCCACACGGAAGGGTCCTTAAGCTTCAAGTGCAATAAGATTTTTTTTTTATTTGAAACTCCAACAGAAATTCTGATAGAAAGGTCCTTATTGCACATGAAGCATAAGGGCCCTTCTCTGCCCAATGGAAAGCCACATTTATTTGTCGATTCGTTCATGTTGCTCGGGAGACAAGGGCTGTACGTATTTCCTGTCGTATCGTATGCTAACCTATCACTCCAGTGTGCACTTATTTTTTAACATAGGTATATTAGGTATAGGTAATCAGTCAAATCCTGCGACGACCATAATGTGATTGACATCGATTTCCGGCCATTACGCAACCGTCTCGGCGTCGTGTCGGACGCGGGCCGCTTTAGAGAGCGCGCGAAAGTCGGCCGGCTAACTGGGCTACTGGGTGACTCGTACGCGGGTCCAGTTCAGGCCTAAAATCGCCAAGGTGACGAGGCCGTGTATCCCTTTTGGACGTGCGAGTGAGTCAGTGTAGAAACAATGAGACCTCGACTTTGTTTGCTTTGATAAGAGGCTCTTGTCTAGCCTTCAGCATTCCCTTCATGGGCTCTGGATCGCCCGGAATAGTAGTTTGTGTTACAAGGGATCAAAATGATATATTTCCATCAGGGGCGTACATTGAATCCTGAATGAAGCGATGGATTCTACAATAGAATCCCGAACGTAGTGAGGGATTCTAAAGTAGAATCCTGAGCGTAATGAGGGATTCAAGTGTTAACGCCCAAGACGAAATAATTATGATACTGCTTTTCACATCAACTATGAGGAAAATAAAAAAATCTTAGTGTTGACACTACAGTGTTGCCACTTTTTAATGTCTACTCTTTTTTGACAGGCTGTACATGCGATGTTCATAGTTAATTATATTAATATTTTATACTGGCAATGAAATGTCGTTGAACAGAAAAGTGCCACTTTGATCCCTCCTAGCAGGGAAGAAAAATCCATTTTCTGATTAGGTGATGTGAAAATGAAATTACTTATGACTCGAAAAGTAACCGGCCTTTTTCTGTGATGTGATGTCAGTATTTAGACCGGGAGATAGTGACACATTTTACTGGGTCATTTGTACCAGTATGGCGGTTCGTCAGGGGTCTAAGTACGTAAAGAACGAAATAAAAATGATGGTCATAGCGCTGGTACCGGCGGCCCAATCGCGTGGGCGTTAGTCGAACGTGTCGGATAAAATACGAGTGTCGAACGATTTGTTCCACAAAAATCCTCGTATTATTCGATAGTCCATAAAAAAGAAGTAGACGGTAGCGTAATGCCATACTTCTCCGGTGTGACTTACAGCCCGCCATACTGAGGCGAACACATTAATTAAAAAAAAACAATTCAATCATTTGTGCCAAGCTAATTTTTGCACAGGTGATCATCGTCGAGCAGCCATTCATGGACATCACCATGCCATACTTTTCGGATGGTTCCAAATGGCCGCCATACCGCCGCAAAGGAGTTAATTTTTTTTTATTGCTAAACGATTTGTACCATCTTGTAATTTTTTTTCAAGACTTTCTGTGTGATCATAAATGGAAATCTCATAATGCCATACCTGTAGGAGGTGGCAAATGTGTACAATATTTTTTTTTTTCAAGTATGGTGCCCCTTTTTCCCCCTATTAGAAGTATGGCAAATATAATAATGGTCACATTGCATCATATAATTTCCAAAAATCCAAATGCCATACTGGTACAAATCGTCAAAAAATTGTTTTTTGTTTTAAGTCTTGGCTTAAGTCTCACAGTCGTCCGCCCCGTAGTTATAATCTGAAATATATTTTTTTAGGTACAATTGTATCCAAACAAACAGAATATGATGATGCCATGCTGTAAAAAATTATTTTACGTATACATAGTCGTATTTTTGAAACGTGTCGATTAAATAAGTTTTTCAAGTATGGCAGCACTTTATCCCCCTACTATAAGTATGGCAATTATAATAACGGTCACATTTTATCAAATACTTTCCAAAAATTTAAATGCAATACTGGTACAAATCGTTTAACAAAAAAAGAAATTAACTCCCTTGCGGCGGTTTGGCGGCCATTTGGAACCGTCCGAAGAGTATGGCATGGTGATGTCCATGAATGGCTGCTCGACGATGATCACCTGTGCAAAAATTAGCTTGGCACAAATGGTTGAATTGTTTTTTTTTAATTAATGTGTTCGCCTCAGTATGGCGGGCTGTAAGTCACACCGGAGAAGTATGGCATTACGCTACCGCCTACTTCTTTTTTATGGACTATCGGAAAATACGAGGATTTTTGTGGAACAAATCGTTCGACACTCGTATTTTATCCGACACGTTCGACTAACGCCCACGCGATTGGGCCGCCGGTACCAGCGCTATGACCATCATTTTTCTTTCCTTCATTACATGCTTAGACCCCTGACGAACCGCTATACTGGTACAAATGACCCAGTAAAATGTGTCACTATCTCTCGGTCTAATTGTCAAGTATCTACCACCTGAGACCTGCTTCGATTTTGTTTTGGAGCAAACCATAACAAAATTGTTAAAGGTTAATCATGACGTGTGCAATCGGCTTGCATTACACTATGGTCGTAAATAAATTATTTATCAAGTAAGTAAAGGTCTTACTTACAAAAAACAAACAAATCATGGTGTGCCCTTTATTACAAGTTATTCGATTGCAAAAACAGGCTCGATTTTGGAATTGATCAGGGGTGCAAACAGTTCATTTTCTTAAAGTTGCTACAGTCAAATGGGACTCTTTTGAAAATGTTTTAAACTGTTGTACGGCTTATACGAGTACCATCGCCCACACTGTTAACTGACAGTTGGTAAACCTTATTACAAAAGGCATAAGGTTCACCGATGGACAGTTAAGGTTCATGTTTGTACATCATACGCATGATTCGATCCGTGTATGAATTTCATCGCGTTTCTGTTTCATCGCCTCCGATTGCCTAAACGTTGCGTCTATGTATGCCGCGACCTGAACTGGTTCACTAAAATTGATATTCGGATCGTTAGTTCTTTTTTTAAAAGAGCGTTTTACACTTTTACTCTGCCATTCACAAGCCTCATTTTTCTTCGGAAGATTGTACATACTCTTTTTTGGGGGTATTGACGAAATATTGTAAGGGTATGCCTTCAAAAACACTGCGACAGAATTTATTTTGAGAGATAGATTCAGAACAGCGCCAAATGTTGAAAGTACCTAATCAATCTCGTGCTAGTTCTTGAATGACGAGCTCTGGTTGGATCACCATGGAGTCAATACACGTCTGTGATCGATGCGGCATGAAAGCCAATCGGCCATTGGTCTATCTGATACAGTCTTCGCTGTCGATGTAGGCTGTAGACCACCTCCTCATAATACCTTCTTTAGTGGCTGCAACTATCATCTCCAAAATATATGCTGTGGCCAATGATGATGCTAGTTCTTCATCGATTTTAATCCTTTGTGCAAGACCTAGTGTACATTGACCTGTTTGTGTGCAATAAAACACGCAAACATTTCTGACACGACTTTGTTGGACATTAGTTTAATACTAAAACGAAGAACAGTAATTTTGGTACTAAGCTAAGACTATTATTCAATGCACTTCTAATTATGACTTGAGCATTATCCAATCTACTTATGTTCCTTATTATTTCTAACCGCTGTTGAATCCGGGTCGTCATAATTGCATATGACAGGCAAACATCCGTCAGTGGTAATGCAACTTGATTAAGTACCGGCTTTGCCCCATATGAATAAAGATTATATACAGTGTGGAAAAATCGAGTGCCACATGGATGGCAACTACCTTAAATATTGTAAATAGCACATTTTGTGTAAAGGAGACTTTCCTTTGTTTTTAAAAACAACAAATTCTGCATTTAAGGATTTATGAAAAATCGCTTGCCTCAGTCGGGACTCGAACCGGTCAAATGCGTTAGTTTTCAATTTTCATGGCCTTCCGTTATTCTGATTGTATTTGTTATTTAGAGAAAAATGAACCTTATCAGTAACCCTTTCAATCTGCATCATAAAATACGGCACGTTATTTTTTGTCACATTTGACCGGTTCGAGTCCCGACTGAGGCAAGCGATTTTTCATAAATCCATAAATGCAGAATTTATTGTTTTTAAAAACAAAAGAAAGTCTCCTTTACACAAAATGTGCTATTTACAATATTTAAGCTAGTTGCCATCCATGTGGCACTCGATTTTTCCACCCTGTATAATTGGTCAATCTGTTGAATAACGCGTCTTTGTATTTACATGTGTTGCCCTGCATTCTGGCTTCTGCTATGTTGATTGATCTGGTTTCTTGGTAAATGCATTTGCTGATATCTACTCGTGGGTCTGATGATGAAGCTCTGTGATGATAAAATCGAATAATCCTCCCACCGAATTCTTGTTTATAAAAATAGATCATGTACGAGGGGTGTTCAAAATATTCTCGGTATGAGAATGAAAACAAACAAGTACGAAAAGTTTGATATTTTTATTTTTCAATATACTCCCCCCCTATGTTAATCCCCTTAAAAGATCGATCAATTATTTTTTTAATCCCTCATAAAAATATTTTTTATCTTTGGTGTAAAAATGCTCCTCCACTGCAGCCTTCAATGCTTCATCGTCAGAAAAAAAAATCCACGCAGATCCTTTTTAAGATTGGGGAACAAAAAGAAGTCGCTGGGGGCTAAGTCCGGACTATACGGTGGGTGAGTAACAGTTTCAAACCCACATTCAACAATAGCTGCCTTGGCAATATGAGCAGTATGGACGGGGGCGTTGTCACACAGAAGCAGAACACCTTTGGTTAACTTTCCTCGCCTCTTTTCTTTGATTGCATCCTTTAATTGACGTAGAATGTTAGCGTAGTACTGTCGTGTGATATTTACACCTTTTTCTTTATAATCGATTAGTAATATTCCTTTACAATCCCAAAATATCGTGGCCATGACCTTGCCAGCTGAAGGGACGACCTTGAACTTTTTGGGATGAGCTGAACCCTTAATGTGCCACTGCATGGACTCTTGTTTACTCTCTGGGTCATAATGATGAACCCAGGTTTCATCTCCAGTAACTATTCTTTGCAGCACCTCATTAGGATTTTCACCGCACAGGTCAATAACATCGGAACAACACGCTACACGCATGTCTTTTTGAAGCCGAGTCAGCATTCGCGGAACCCATCTTGCACTTACTTTTGACATATTAAGATGGTCATGGATAATATCATGTACGATACCAATAGAAAGATTGGTTACTTGAGCTATAGATTTTACCTTCACTCGACCATCTTCCAATATAAGTTTTTCCACTTTATCAATATTTTCTTGTGAAGTAGCTACTACAGGCCGACCAGGTCTAGGGTCATCTTCAATACTCTCCCTTCCACGTTTAAATTCGCTTGACCACTTTTGAATGGTAGATAAAGAAGGAGCAGACTCACGGTAAACACAATCCATTTCCTCTTTTATGGTTTTTTGATTTTTACCCTGTTTTGTCGAGAATCTTATGACGCATTGATGTTCTAATTTAGTTAACATGGTCAATTCGCACATGATGTTCATGTTTGTTCAGCAATTGCAGAAAAACAAAAGAACATCTCGGTTCCAATTATATTTTTTTTTAATGTCAATGAATAAACCTTAGCGGCCAGTAACGAAAGAAATTTAAGAAGAGGTTGTAAGATATCAATACCGAGAATATTTTGAACGCCCCTCGTACTTTACAAAAGAAATGCCAGCAATGTTAACAAGTTACAAACTAAAATATCCTGGATTTCAAAATCCCTGAATGTATAGTTTTTCTTATATAGGTATTTCTAAAAAACAGGTCTCGTGACCTAGATTCAAATACTTATCTGATTTTCCGTTTGCCATTTGGATTAAGGGAAACTATAGCAAAGTAAGTAGACTCCATATGTTTTCGAGTTACAAGCGATTAACGTCTTTACATGTAATCCGCACCTAAACTGTATTACGGGAAGGCCTTGCTTACGGCGGTCACGGTTGTCAATACATATGATTTTAGGAATTTAGTTTAAATTTGAATAAGATCAATGTGCGGAAGACCGTATATCAGGTAAGACCTTCGTCGCTTCTAACTCATACACATACTCCACATACAGAAGGTCGGTAAAGCAGACGAATAGAAACTCTTCCCTTCTGACTGTGTCTGAGCGAAGTATGAGAGTTCAAATAGGTGAGTTCTTGTCATATGACGGTCTTCCCATTCTTCCCAACCAAACATTTTATAGGTATGCTGGTTTCCCACATTGGCTTTTATGTATACATATTTACGGCTACGGAACCCTATAGGTATTCTATTGTCTGGCCTGACATGCTTTGTGACTTCTTTCCAATTGATTGATTCTTTGTGTCGATGAGCGTTGCGTAGATTTCGTTCGTCTGTCGTTAATCGAGTACAAGTGTTCGAAAAATGGCATCTCCATTAGAAAGGAAATGCACAATTGTTGATCTCTCTATTGTAGTTGGCGTGCCGTGAACAATCATATTGATGGCGATGATATGTCACGGCTTTGAACCAAGAACATGTTAAATTGGTGAAATTGATGTATCTTCATTACATTTGTTTTTAAATAGACAAGTATATCGAGATATAATTTGGTTTTAAATAGGCAAGTATCGAGCATCCCTTTTTCCTTTCATTCGTAAATAATACCTACAAATGAATATCTAATATTAGTAGTTTTATTTTAAAGTTAGTTAGGACAGAAACTCCTTTCTTACGAGTCCTAGGTCCTAGGCAATAATATCCAAAATAGGCAAAATAGGCGTCGTGGTTAGTTATTCCTTATAGTCTCATTTTACTCACATAATTCATACATTCCATTCTCATACATACAGCTGTCATGAATGTCATTGATTATAATTCAAGAAAAGTTTGTGCTTCAATGCCCATGGTAGTAGGTATAGTCCATCAGTTTTTTCTAAGATCAAGTACGCCATAGTAAATGTGGCGAACTGGATCTTAGAAATCGGACAGGCTATACACGCCTATGTTTATTTTGAATATATGTATTTTACATAAGCGCACGTTTCTGAACAACTTGTTTGGTTTCCACATTCTCCCGGCAGCCAACCGCGGTCTAATATAGTTAGGTATATTTAGAACTAAAATAAACATTACGTGACATGGCTTTGGTGATTTTGATATTTTGAACATTTGAATTATAGCTTAGTAAAAATAATCAGTTTTATACTGTATACTTTCAGACTGACTGACTTTGTACTTGTTGACTCAGGGTACAAGTCAATGATCAATAAATGGGATTGGAAATGTACATAGAGCAACAACCATCAGTCAGAAATTTGTTTATAAATTATCGAGAGCCAGATTTCCACTACCAATATATTTTACGTAGGTACAGTCACCTGCAATAATATGTTACTCTTCGAAGACCGCAAAAATAAGTGACACGCTCTTATGGGTCTACAAATAAGATCGTGTCAGATATTTTTGCGGCCTTCGAAGAGTAATATATTATTGCAGGTAACTGTACTTACTATGATTGAATTGTACGATTGTCTGATGTTCGTGTTTTTTATGGGGAGCGGATATTACTATGGTCTTTATTCGATTTTAGTTGTTCTTAACTACAATAACTACGTCATCTTTGATCATAGAATCAAAACAACACATTTAGTCGGGTTCAGGTATGGAAGTTCTAGACACATTCTAAAAATTCGAAATAGTAACACTACATTTAACAATTCAAGAACTTACCTATACATACGGTGTTATTGCGCTTCACACACCTTACATAACTTTACTCAGTAAGTGACGAAAGGGACGCAACTATACGTTAGACACGGACGACGCGGTAGAAATATCTGCGTAACATACGTAATATTGCTGTGTCCCTGTTGTCGTCAGTTAGTGAGTAAAGTTAAGTAAGGTGAGGGAAGCGCTTATGCTAGGTTTAAATCGATTTAGCGCCTGGCTTAATAAGTGTAGCCAAGTTACTTCACGGCAGCTTTGAAGTTAAATTCAATTGAAGGCGGTAATGTTAACCTTAACTTACCTTTAATGATAGTAAAGTAATATTAATTACTAAAGTGTTAATGTTTCTAATAGTTCTCAACTAGGTTTCAATGGGTTTTAAATATTTTACCCCTGCCTCATTAATCGGTAATCTATGAGTTGCTTGTTCATTAAAGTAAGTACCTAAAGTATAATGAAAATTGTCATCATTAAGTTCAACCGCCTGATCCTCATTATAGATATACTTATTATTTTATACGCTTATTTCTATCGCAGTTGTCTATTTTTATACTGTCTGTTTTTTTCCTTTAGTGTCTATCTTCTATTTAATTTGCCAAACCATTTTGACTTTTCACTAGTTTCCTAATATTTTTTTTCTAGGTTTCGTTTTAGGTTACTTTAGTAAAGATATCGATAATACTTATTTAGCATTTATCCTTATTACCCTGGGGGTACCCTCATACCCTGGTTGACTTATAGAGAATGCTGTTTGGTTTGGTTTGTCAGTTTATTCATCTTTTTGTTTAGTCATGTCATGAGTCATCATTTTAAAGACTAAACGTTTAATAATTTGATGCTATTCATGGTGAGAGTAGGCATATAAATTAACTTTTATATATTTTTATTATTTCAGCTTCTTTTAAGTTAGCGATATAGCTAACCTACCAAATGACATTGTATATACGGTTTAACAGGTATGTCGACATAAACAAACCATACTACATCAAAAATTGCCACATATATTTAAAGTTCAAAACTTCAGCAGGCCACGTAAACACAAATCGATTGTGCACAAACAGCAATCGCTTCACGAAAGGCAAAAAGCTCCATTACGTAAGCAGCTTTCTTGTGTAACTGGTGAAAGAGCCTTCCCACCAGTGCATGTTGCAACGGCGGCCAGTCGAAGCCGCGCCGCGCGCCGCATCGCTTGCTGGCGACCACAGGGTTATTGTTGTGTTGTGCGGTATGATTGTGCTGGTTGGTTTCAGTGTGTTTCATTGTTAAAATCTAGACTAGTACTCGGATTATAAGTAAAACAACTGCAGTGTGTCATTTAGACGTTTTATTAGAGAGGATATTGTCAATTGTGTTAAGGCTTGTATTCGGCCTCCGTTGTAAATAATGCCACCTTCGGTGCAGTAGCAACTGGGAGAAGTTAAATGTTAAGTTTTAAGCGTTTTCGGAGAAGTTAAGTGACCGTGACCGAAATATGCAGCCTTTGGGTTGACAAACTAAAATCTGTATGTTATCAAACACTCGTGTTATGTAATTTTACATTGCTAAGGGGAGAAAGCACCGTAACTCGATTGCATAAAGGCGATATTGTTACGGCTACCGATGCCGCCTCGGACAATGAGCTTGATGCAATTATCGTAATAATCCTGACTTACCTACTTTGTAATAGGAGACCGCAATGCAGTACGAATTTCGCAACAATAGCGGATTTGTGGAAATACGAGAGTTTTGAACAATACGCCAAACTGTAAAAACTAAATGACCTTAAACCTTTAACAAAAAAAATTAAAATGAAATAAAATAACTTTACACTTTAAAGGAATCTTTCGGTTAATATGCAGAAGTTTTGTTTTTATCGTGACACTTGTGCTAGTATTTAATCTAAAACTTAGGTACGGAAATTGACAATTAAAGATAATCCGGAACCTTCTCAATTGGACATGTAAATATCCTCATGGGCAGCCATTGGCCCGTACCACATACGCTAGCACTCAAGCAAACATACCATTGTATTCCAAAGCCAAACGCAACAAGATAATGCCTGGTTTGTACGTTTTGCTGCCTTCTTCCATTGGGCAACGTTCTGTTGACATGGTTTATTTACGTGTCATGTGTGCTGGTGATCTCGATGCCTGACGGTCATTAAGTGACGAAATTTTGTGGAACACCCTGTTTAAAAACAACTCGCATAACAACCAAGACTTATATAAGACACAATTGAAAAGAAACGAAACGATTCTAAAACAATAATTTTAGTCTTGGATGTCTATGACAATCAATATTAATGCCATCAGTCATTAGTGGTACGATCAGGATGTAATGTTGGCTTGGTCACGTAATAATCGTAATATGCTTTCATATCTACATTCTACGTTTCTTATGTTATTTCTGAACGTGTTATGTCAATACTCTTAAGTAGTTACCCCAAATTTGTGTCATTATTATGACTTGTCACGACAAGATACGTGTGTTACGAATGAATAAGATAATGAATTATGTCTGCCATGTAGAGATCGATCCTTGGGACAAATTGTTTCTTCCGTCACTAAATTGATTCGGTGCCAACTGTCGCACTGCGGTTCCATGTATTATTTTCTATACAAATATAAATAGAAGGCATTTTTTACAGCCTACTTGAACAAATTACTCGCTTTCGATTTTGTGGTTGTAGTTTGTAATCATGTTTTTTGAACCCATAACGTTTTTTCTTTATACGAAATAACGACTTTAATATTGCTGCATTTACCTGATACATTTAAGTATACGCTGCTAATATGAAAGGAAAATAAAGGCATTATTTTTGTGTGTATTCATAATGTGTATTGTATTTTAGTCTTACCTTTACCGCTCTCAATATTGGGCACGTACAATACGATGTATTATGAAATAACTCTTCAAAGTGTTTATTCAAGCATTTCTGCGCACGCAACACTGCTCAGACATTGCTGGAATACTAGATGTTGTATTTCCATTTTATATCAGAATTTTTATTTATTAGTCATTTGTTTGAAAGTGCTTTATATCAAATAGAGTTTACTTATTGATGCGATCAATGCTTAAGAATCTAAACCAGAAAGATTGCTTTTGGTTACTTTTTTATCCATTTAAATTGATAATAACGCAGGTATCCATCCATAAAATATATTTTGTTTTCTTTACCTATGTCGAACGTATAATTTATTAAATTAAGTAAACGATTCACGTGAGTTATTTTAGCCCTAATAGACAAAGTAAAGATAGCGAATGTCATTAAAATAAATATTTGATGCATGATCGATTCGATGAAAACCGTTTTTTCTACATAAAACATTTTAGTACTTCAACATGTACCTACAAGTTTTTCGACGATGATAATGAAGGACACGTTAGCTATATAATATGATATACCTACCTATGTATATAAATACTATAGGTATGGTGCACTCAGCATCAAATACATAGTGTCGCCCAAAGTGTACAAGTATATCGTAATACACCTTTGTTACAAGGATAATAAGGATGTGTGTATGTGACGATATATTTGGCCACTCGGCGCGATTCGGGAAATGAATTAGACATTCACTAGATATGAAATATTTATTTATTTATTTAAACTTTATTGCACAAACACAGGAAGAATGTACAAATGGCGGACTTAATGCCTAAAGGCATTCTCTACCAGTCAACCATTGGGTCAAACAGAGACAGATGTTGAAATAGTAAAGATATGGGACGTTCCACGGCAAAAGGTACCTTATGGCGGCTGGCGCTTACGCTATTATTAACGCCGCTCCAATATTCAGCCGGGGCAATGGTATCTTTTGCCGTGGAACGTCACATGTCTTTACTATTTCATATCTAGTTAATCTCTAATTCATTTCCCGAATCGCGCCGACTGTCTCTATCTATTTGATGTTTGAGTGCTACATATTATACCTACAGCTCACGTGTCCTTCGGCGGGAATACCGAGACGCTTATATCGCAATGTTTCCAGTCGAGGCGGCCTCGCTTGGTTTACCCAGTACCGGTCCTACGTTACCTGCAAATGATCAATAATACACTTTATATCCTGTAAGTCAAGAAAAATCTCACAAGATAACCAAAGCCAGATCTTCTGGTTGATCGTGCAAGGGACTCCATGAGGTTCATAAACATATGAAAGTGAAGCTACGGATAATTTTTCCTGTTAAACAGTCGGGCGTAAAAGAAATTGTAGAAATTAAAAAGTGGAAACATCGTAGTGTCGTCCCTTTCAAATCAATCTAAGACTCAAAAAGAATCTAAGAAAACGGGACGACACACCGTAGTGTTGTAACTTATTAATTTCTACAATTTCTTGTCGGTCTATAGCTAGTGCGTGGTTTCGATTGGTGTCTTATTTCCCATGCCGTATCTCCAACTTCTACTTTGTTAGAGTCATCTTAGACTACAGTTATGTTATGATATGAACACCGTACATTTACCACTTATGTCTTTTAAAAACAATTTCTATAAACAACTCTACACGTTAGCACGATCTCTCTAAACGTGACCACTGTCAGGCGTGACCTCTTTCAATTGATCAATTCAAGATGACACTCGACACAAAACTGTTGTTTACAACTCTATGGAGCACATTTACCTCTAGCTAACTAGTATAACAAGATCTCCTATTAAGTACCTATACTTGTTACTGATCTCCAAGTGCTTATACTAGAGACAGTTAGAGACGAGAAAAAAGGCAACAATATTGACTCCATTTTTTATACCTACTAAGAAATTTTTACTAAGTTTCTTACCCCTTTATTCATAAAATAAAACTTAGCAAAGCTCTAATTTTCATCTCTTATTAACAGACAGAAGTAGACGTGTGCGCCGATTATAAAATGATCGGCGGCGGCGTTTGCCAAAAAATCGGCGGCGGCGGCGTGTTTTCGGCGTGAAATCGGCGTGACCTTGACTTTCAGATTTCTTAAGGAAAATCATTAATTTGTTGTTTTTCGTGAACATTTGATCAATGCAGGTTACTGGTCAGTTATAGTCAGACCGTAAAAAGTCTGCAGCGATTTCGATAGCCCACGCAGTGCAAGTATTTTAAACGTCAAACTTCTATGAAATTATGACGTATACATAACACTTACACTGCGTGGGCTATCAAATCCGCTGCAGACTTTGTTTGGTGCGACTACGTATAGTTTGAATATGCTGTGAGTAAAATAGGGTTTGTAAATGAATATAGGATAAATAAATAAAAATAAATAAATAAATATTATAGGATAATTTTACACAGATCAATCTAGTCCCACGGTAAGCTCAATAAGGCTTGTATTGTGTATAATAACTTATTTTCCCTAGTAACTGGCTTGCATTAAGAGGTTACCTGGTCCCAATGACCTTCGATCTGATCTGTAACTCTCCGTTTTCTCAAGCTTTCCATGGCTTATCCTATTAAAAAGGACGTACTTTAACAAAACAGAACTCCACATATCCTTGACATTTGCTAGACTATAGTGGACTGCTATGGCTTCTTTTTAATGGTTTTCTTGTCGTAGAAGCACCAAGCTCACTGAGACGTATCTTCTCGTTTTCTCATTGCTGAGGCTCGCGACCACATTTAATTTGTCTCCATTTGGTGCGGTCATAAGCCGTATAGACTGCACGGTGCAGACTGCTGCAAGCCGACCTCTTCATAGCGTTCGACCGTCTCACACATGCTCCAACTCGAGCACGTTACCATTCATTCGGCTTTAATTCATGTGTTTCTCCTCTCCACGTCATGCGTTGGATAATATGTCCGAAGAATCTAAGGGCTCACCCATGGCATGTTGGGAAGAGATGACTGGAGATATAGAACTCATTGAGAATGGAGGGGTTTGTTCTTCTAGCTGTCTAAGGTATAAGCAGCACTAGCAGCAGTCTTCGTTCGTTCGTTAACAGTTGACGGTGAATAATTAGGATTACTCATTTACTTTAATTGGTGTGTCAAATAGTTTCTGCAACTAGCTATTTAGCTTCATTTAATTACTAATTGATGTATATTTGACAACTGTAACATAAATAATACAAAAAATCCATTTTGTAATCCAAAAACCAACTTGGAATAGCTAATTAGGGGTCATCCATTAATTACGTCACACGAATTTCTAGGTTTTTTGACCCCTCCCCCCCCCCCCTTGTCACATTTGGTCACATTTGGCAAACCCCTCCCCCCTAGTGTGACGTCACATTTTTTCTACGAAATCGCCAAATCGAATTAAGTAAGTACCTAAGTATTATTAATATTTTATCAAAATATTTTTGACGATAAAAATATTAGTAATTTTATAACCCAAAACTGCTTAGGAAAGAAAAATAAAAGAATAAAAACGATTATCGTTTTAAAAACTTGTTATTTAAATGTACAGCGAATAAAATAATTAAAAAAAAATTCGGTTACTGATGAAGTTAAAGTGACGTCACAAAGTTTGTGTCTCCCTCCTCCCCCATGTCACAATATGTCACATTTTCTTGACCCCCTCCCTCCCCCTAAACGTGTGACGTAATTAATGGATGACCCCTTAACAACACTCAAGGTCACGCCGATTTCACGCCGATCATTTATCGGCGGCGGCGGCGTGGTCAAAAAGCCCGGCGGCGGCGGCGCGCCGGCGCGGCGCACACGTCTAGACAGAAGTGTCAAAATGACGGATAAACGATTATCAATGGTCTGTTAATACCTAGATTTTACAAACGTATTGAATAGCGCCATTAAAGAAAATGTTTTAGAAGTTTGTTTCAGTTGCAACGGTCGCAAGCTTGTCGCAACGTTTTTTGCTACCCGTAGATTAGTCGCTTTAATAAGCTATACATTAGTCAACATCCTGATTCCCAAGATCCCAAGTGAGCGTGCACCATCCTCGAGATCAACGATAGACGCCACACGTGACGAATCACGTTTATCGTTATTATGTATATGAACACGCTAAATTGCCTTCAAGGTCGGTTGCGCTTTGATCAACATTAGGTACATTTGACAGCTCCTGATAGATTTGGTATTGGCAGTTCACCTCGTATCAACAAATTGAAATTGATATCGGTGATGTGTTTTTCTTTTTTTAGTTTAGGGTACTATAGATGATACGTCAATTCACAATAAACGGTATTTAGTTACTGTTAAAGTGAGTTCGATTGTTCATCGAATATTTTTCCTGTTGATTTCGGCGCCCCTTCCATTTAACTTCCAACTCATAAGTAAATTATCGTATTTAACCATTAAATCTTTACCAGTATCGCGTTATAGTTCCAAGAATTTGAGACCCAACAACTCATTTACCTTTTTGCGGTTTTCCCGAGCCATAATATTCTTTATTATAACGTTTCTTGTCGGTTACGTTAACGGTTCGTAAGTAACGAACGCCTTTCCATAGGTTTGGAAAGTACTGTGCAGTGAGTAGTTACGTGGCTGCTAAGCGGAATTATTTTCCGGAAAACTACACACTTGTTAACTCTTTCTGTAATATTAGCCGTCGGGTCGGTGTCGGCCCCTGTTTAGATTACTAGCTATTTCCTATTTTATTTACCATTCACGTTATCTTTACACATTTATCGTGTTTACACAATATTTTATATGCTTATTTTAATCATTGCATGACTCGACGTAATCGTCACAATCACAATACACCTCCGTATTCTGTAAATTATAAATGCAAGACGTACAGTTACAATTTAATAAATTACATACGCTGGGTCACTACCATTTCTGCCTCATCACAGTCGGTAGGGATGCGCCAAATACAAACTAGATATTTAATTATAGAATGATAGAATTATAAAAAATAAGCTTGTATAACAATGCGACCTTCAAACGAGAGGTCTCAAAAGTTACTTTGACGTGGGTTCGGAAATTTTATCACTAACTATTTCGGTACTGGTAAATATAGCGAGGAAATCCCCATACTTACCTCTATTCTACGAAGGAATAAAAATGTGTACGTAAACGGAAAGAGGTCAGTGGCCAACAATGATACGCTTGGAGATGTTTATTATAGAACGAAACTGACCAGCACAGTCGTATTTCATATTTTGTTTCATCTCTTTTTAGATTCGTTAAGTATATAGTGGTACTAAGTGTTGAGAGTTGAGTCTGTCGTGAAGTGATCGGTGTGGTGTGATGTGCTGATCATGTCTTCGGTAGTGTGGGATTTGGTGCCGGTTCGGTGTCGCTGGATCGAGACCCTGAGACATTGCGGGAAAACGCTCCTGCGCCGTCAACGCAAGATTCTTAGACGTATCAAAAAGGTAAATATTTATAAAAGATAAGATAAAACATGACACATAAAAGAAACATATGTTCAAACAACTCGTAATATTAAAATAAGCTGATCTTAAAACTAGCTGGGAAAGTGACCTTATTAGTCCGCGAGGACACTATCTCTTGCGATTCCGTGTCTCTCGTTTATTATCAACTATCAACATGGACATCTTACATTTATGGTCGGCGGCCGATCGTAAGATCAGGCTCCAATTTCACCACGGTGACAGGTGCGACAATTGTAAAACATCACTGTTGCTGACGTCACAGGCATCCATGGGCTACGGTTACCGCTTAGCATCGGGCGGGCCGTGTTCCTGTTTGCCACCATTATTGTTTTATTAAAAAAAAACTTTATTATATCGGAAATAAACAGATATTTCTCTTGCTAAGTTTATGACAATTGTCACAAGAAACACTACAATTGTCACGAAATTCCGACATATAACCTCATTACCTGCCAAGAATTACCTACAATTCTTCTAAATCTTGACAATTGTCAGAAACTTCGCAAAATAAATATCTGTTTTTTTCCGATATAATAAAGTTTTTTTAAATAATACAATGATGGTGGCAAACAGGAATACGGCCCGCCCGATGGTAAGTGGTAACCGTAGCCCATGGATGCCTGTGACGTCAGCAACAGTGATTTTACAATTGTCGCACCTGTCACCGTGGTGAAATTGGGGCCAGGCAGATCGTAATGTTCCTGTGTAACGTTTTGACGATAGTCCCATTAAACTAATATATAGGTAGTATAGGTTCGTTAGGTTGCTTCAGATGCCCGAAGGGCAAACTGCCCAGAAATAGGACCCCCGCGTAGCGGAGCTTCGTCGACTCAGGGAACGAGTCAAAGATTTTCACGTTTCACGATATGCCTGATCTTACGATCGGCCGCCGACATTTAGATTAAATATTCATCTACTACCCACCATCATTATGCAATTAGGTTCAATTAGCGTAATGTACGACTTGTACGAGTATATATACCTACTAGGAAGTCATTGCAACTGAATGTCTTGCGATTTATCATTATTCGTAGTAATTGGCGCTGCACATTATTAAGTTAATAACGCATTGAGACTTGCAATCTCGTAATAGTAAGTTCTCTAACTAGCAGTTTTTCTGCAGTGCACTATTTTTAATCTTTTGTACGCAGTAATAATTTAAGACTTGTTGAATTAAACTGACGGAGGAGGACGAAGGTTCATGGAACTTGGTCCCAGTGGTCGATTTAAAATTCAAGGTTTTCTATTGTGCTGAATTCAGTTATTTGCATTTTTTCTTTGATTTTCAGTGAACTAATACTAAAACGCGATATTTAGGCACGTTATTAACTTAAAAATATACATATGTTATAAACGATTTTAATTTTTGTACATTACTCAACAATGAAATTTGTGCATTTTTGATTTTAATATGTTAAATTGTAAGCAATGTTAATTACTTAGTTGTGCAAACTGAGTTAGTTATAATGACAAATTAATAA
Organism: Cydia splendana; assembly: GCF_910591565.1. NCBI lineage: Eukaryota > Metazoa > Arthropoda > Insecta > Lepidoptera > Tortricidae > Cydia > Cydia splendana. Next base: position 6,188,876 of record NC_085976.1, on the reverse strand, counting down.
TGTATGTATTTCGTTTAATGCATGTTAACAAATCTTAGTCAATTTAAATATTTTCGGTGAAAACCTATGAATATGTCCGAATAAAAATCCGCAGGATGAAATCTGGCAAATATTTGCCCATAGGTACTGACTATACCTATAATCGCTAAGTGTATTGATGGTACGAATTATAAAAGCATTGATATACCAACATAATAGCGTACCAGTATGCCAAAATTCCAAAGTCCACGCAAGGTGGGGAGCAAATGTCCTGGAACACAGGCTATGAACTCCAAAAGAGCAGCAGAGGAGCAGAGAGCAAAGGGAGGGATTTTCGCTGTAGACTTGAGTGTCTCTGCCTAAATATAACTAATAGATCTTCAGCTACTGAGAGCTGAGCATATTATAGGTACTCTGTATCTTTGGGTATTTAGATAAAAGTAAACAAATAATTTGTCCATTTTCGGGTAGTTATAACATTTATTGGTTAACCAACCAAATACAAAACCGCCTGGATCTGTCACTGAACGACCTGACTTTAACCTACATTATTTGATCGTGTAATGTTTTCATCAACCTTCAACTGGCTTAAGGTGCCATTTGAGGGTAGATTTTGTTTACTTTTATTTAAATACCTAAAGATACAGACTATAGTTATAGGCAGCGAACATTCGGGCATAGTGAGATGCTTTCGTCCAGGACGTCGTGGACGTGTTACAGAAACAACATCGCTGCAGATTTCGAACTCTCTACCAATTAATTAAAAATCTAGATTGGCATTGCATTGTTTTGATCATCCAGTATCGTGTCTGCTTACCATTGCGGCGCCTCACGCCACTCCGAGACCTTGCGCGCCGGATGCACTTAAACGGCGCGTAGATGCGCCTGCGTCTGCGTGCTGGTTAGTCTGTTATCGATTCGCGGGTCATTGACTTATACGATGATTCTAGTAAAGTCGAGAACTGTTTATAGAGAAAAATCTTGTACAGTCAATGTCAAATAGATGGTGAAGGCCAGGGTGGTCAAATACATCGTAACACACCTTTATTACCACCTAAAAATATAATGTGTACTGATCTACTGATATATTTGGCCATTTTGACCGTCACTATATGTTTGATGCTGACTGTATCTCTATTTCTCTTCTCCGTCGAATTACTCTTGGCAGAGCAGTCGTGGTCTCGTTGAACGACGAACGATTCTACGCCAGTTCTCCCTGGCAGATGCTTCTCTGGCACATGTGTTAAGTGGGGTATTGGCAAGGGCTTTTATCTGATCCGTCCAACGCATTGGGAAACGTCCTCTTGACCTACAGCCATTGACCCGTCCCTGGACAACAAGTCTCTCCATGGCCTGCTCTCCACGTCGCGTCACATGTCCGAAGTATCTGAGGATACGCGCTCTGACCGTATAGCTGAGAGCCTCTTTTCACCTTGAGTTCTTCAAGTATGGAGACGTTTGTACGGTGTCGTGTCCAAGATACTCGCAGCATTCGCCTCCGACACCACATTTCGAGTGCGTCGATTCTTTGTATCTCTCGCTCCTTCACTGTCCATGTCTCTCCATCCATCCTTCGTCCATGTATCTCTATTTATGTCTCAGGATTTTGCTACCCTTTAGCTTTAACACGTGACGTAATGACATTTGTCTGTTTTCGTGCCAACACAATAATAATTAGTTATTTGCTGCATTTTTACGTATTTTTCTTATTTATTATGTAAATTTTCACACAACGACTTCGGTGACCGAAACACTTTGACATTGAACCATGTGTCTTGCGACATAAAAGTAATTCACGTAGAGCACAACCCCGACAACAATGAGTTGTGAAACGCGGCTGCTGCATGCATTGTTTCTGCGTATATTTAATTACGGATCGCGTCGCGCGGGCGCAGTATCAGCATATCTCTCTGTGGGAAATGGTTCAGTGCAGGTTTTGAAGTGTGTACGGCTGTGGAGGCGTAGCGGAGCTCGAAGCCAACACTCGTAGCGACACCGTCTGCAGGTACTGTTGAGGTCCACACCGCAGTTAACTTTTGTGGAGCAACACTGTACAACACGGTAACATTAACTTACCTAATAAGTATACTGCGAAATAATAGTTAACTGCGAAGTGGATGCACCTTTGGATGAAACTTACAGGTAATCAGAGCCTGATGCAGTCGTACTCGAGATTGCAAAATGCAGTTGTGTTGCGGTCTACTCCGAAACTTTTGCATGCAACCGGTATCGATCGCAAGTACATGATATAGGTATTCTTAAACGCATTTGTCAATCTCAATAATCCATGTTTCATGGACGGTTCTACAGCGGATGTTGTGTATCAGCTATTCTCGTAGTACGTCAGTAGGCGAGATTTGCTGCTGTTGCTTACCGATGTGCAAAGGTAGGTACATCTAGAATTCGTAGTTTTTTTTCATCCAGTAACTGTTTTCTTTTAAGACGTAATTTTATTGCACAATGGATAAAGTAGTTCTCTTATCTGCTGCATATTCTCGTACTTATCTATTTGAATTTCCCTATCAAATGCGCGTGTCTAATCATTCTATTGCAGATAGTAGGTTTAAGGATTCGAAAAGTACGGATGTTCTAGTTTCTATCGTCTAGCCTCCGTAACGTAACAGCTCCTTACGTAGCAGATTAGTAACATGTATTTGGGTGTTGTAATCTTATGCAGCTATTATTCGTTGTGATATAAGTGAAAGTTATGAAAACTTGTTTTGCGTCGGTTTGGCTTCGTAACCTGTTTCTAATTTTAATATACATATACAGAATGATAAGTTAGTTAGATTAGTTAGTTATTTTATCATTGGGACTGACTGACAATTCTTGTCTGAACCCAAATATCTGCCATAAAATCAGTAAAGATTCGTAGTGATTTCGTGTACAACGAGCCGGTAGGTAGGTATTTATTTAATCGCTAGGACTTTTATTTATTAGGCATTTGGCCTTACTTTTATTAAGTGCACGCGATTACGTCCCGTTTCAGATTAAATTATTATATTAAGTTTTAAAAATTGTATTCACATAAATTGACACATTAGGTTTAGATCACAACCTAGGAACGTATTCGTTTAGTAGATGTGCAGCGATTTCCTTTCGCGCGGCGCGGCAAGGTCGTCGACCCGCGTGCACCGAGCAATGCGCCTAGCGAGGGAAATTGGACCGCATCTAGATAGCCGCTTGTTGTTGTTCTAGTCTAGCTAGAGTAATGCGGAAATAACTTAGAAATATACCTAGGACTTTCTATCTATATGATCGATAATATTTAAAGCACTGTACACAAATACCTACAGTTAGTAGCATAACTGAGTCAATATCAGTACCTCAGTAAAATGTAAATAATATGATGACAAACAAATTTGCCTGAAAAAGCTATACGCAGAATATCTACTACTTAAGTACCGCTACAAAACTTTATTGCAAATGATTTTCTTCCGTCTAATACATTTTTCTTAATTTCATACTGAAAACTGTAAAATTTAACCTAACTTATTTTTCGCATTACTTATTTTTTTTCTTAGGCATTCCCAATTCAGTATCTGATTTAAAGTAAGGAATTCTATGCCCATTGTAATAGTTATTAATCATTTCAATCAGGCTTATTTTTGTATTTAGTTACTGGCGATGTATAGTCCGGTGCAAAACTGAGTCAAGGCAAATAGCCTAACAAATTTGTAATTCGTTCAATTTTGGAGTGAACTTCATTCTGGGATAGCTATAAAAATACGTTAGATACAATATTAATTATATACTACATTATAAAGAGCATGTAATGTACTACCATTTACTTTATATGGACGGGTCAAAGAAAAATATAAATTTTAGGCAGATTTAAAAAAAGGAAGTTTAACAGTTTTTCCGTCAAAATATAGGATGAACGAAAAAATCAATATTGTGAATGCAATTAATAGGAATCAATTTCACATATGGATAGATTGCTGACACCGAGACAAACACATATCACATAAAAGTTTTATATTTTTCTGTAGATTTATCAGACTAATCTTCATTTAACGACATTGGTGCAAAACTGATTCAGTACTAAATAGTATCTAATGGATAAAATTATTATTTTTATCTGCAATAACATACTGGTTCAGTCAGTTTATCAGGGTTGTAAACCATTAATAATAGAATAGTAACTGAATAACTAGCCTTTTCTCAAATAATGAAAGAAGCATGTCAAAGTGATGCACATTGACTCAATTGAGTTATGCTACTAACTGTATAATCCTATACTAATAGTAAAGAAAAATACAGCAAACTGACAATTGTGTAACATTCCTTTTTGGCGTGTACGTAGCTAAAGAAATGAGACCAATGTGTAATGCATCTAGATCTAGAATAGGTGCACTCTTTAAAAACTACAAATTACAATTTTACAAGTTTAAGACGAAACAGGAGCTGAGTTTTAAATATTTTAGGTAAATATACCCGTCTCGCTAACGGAAGCGGCACCTAAAAGTAGTGCGATAAGGACAAGGCGAAAAATCCTGCGTAAAAATCACAAAAATCGAGGTTTCGTACTCCTCTGTTTCCTCCTCCAAAACTTAACCAATCGTAACCAAATTTGGAAATCTAAATGATTATGAAATTATCTGTGTCGGACCGTTTTCCTTTTTTGGCTAATTGAAATCAATTTTGAATGCCACGCCTCTCATTGCGGCATAGTCAATTAGGCCATTTTGGCCATTTTTGAAGGGCTCTAGCGCCTTAAAAAACAAAAATATCAAAAAAAGCAAAACGGTCCGACACAGATATTGACAATATTAATCTGTGTTGAAAAAATCATTGCTCTAGCTTCAAAAACCACGGAGGAAAACGAGGAGTACGTTTGTATAGAGAAATGACCACTCCCGTTGGCTCTTAAGCGGCAAAGGGTCGAATCTGGCCAAAACCACTAGCCATGCGTGTGTCCAACGACTTTTGACACTTGACACTTTCTTAGATATTCGTTCTATACGATCTGATATATAAATAATGTTGCGGGTTTATGAATTAGGGCCCTTATCCACTCGGTTCAGCTCATATAAGATTAAGAGCCAACGGGAGTGGTCATTTCTCCATACAAACGTACTCCTCGTTTTCCTCCGTGGTTTTTGAAGCTAGAGCAATGATTTTTCAACACAGATTAATATTGTCAATATCTGTGTCGGACCGTTTTGCTTTTTAGGGTTCCGTACCCAAAGGGTAAAACGGGACCCTATTACTAAGACTTCGCTGTCCGTCCGTCCGTCCGTCCGTCCGTCCGTCTGTCACCAGGCTGTATCTCACGAACCGTGATAGCTAGACAGTTGAAATTTTCACAGATGATGTATTTCTGTTGCCGCTATAACAACAAATACTAAAAACAGAATAAAATAAAGATTTAAATGGGGCTCCCATACAACAAACGTGATTTTTGACCAAAGTTAAGCAACGTCGGGAGTGGTCAGTATTTGGATGGGTGACCGTTTTTTTTTTTGCTTTTTTTTGTTTTTTTTTTTTGCATTATGGTACGGAACCCTTCGTGCGCGAGTCCGACTCGCACTTGCCCGGTTTTTTTGATATTTTTGTTTTTTAAGGCGCTAGAGCCCTTCAAAAATGGCCAAAATGGCCTAATTGACTATGCCGCAATGAGAGGCGTGGCATTCAAAACTGATATCAATTAGCCAAAAAAGCAAAACGGTCCGACACAGATAATTTCATAATCATTTAGATTTCCAAATTTGGTTACGATTGGGTAAGTTTTGGAGGAGGAAACAGAGGAGTACGAAACCTCGATAGTTGAGATTTTTACGCAGGATTTTTCGCCTTGTCCTTATCACACTACTTTTAGGTGCCGCTTCCGTTAGCGAGACGGGTATATTTACCTAAAATATTTAAAACTCAGCTCCTGTTTCGTCTTAAGGGGTGTAATAATCCATTAGTCCTTGATTTGCTGCTATTGATTGTTTTCTGGGTATGAAGTAGGTATACCTATAATGTAAAGCGATAACCTTCAGTTAGCGATGTGTCATTGTAAAACTAGAATACCTACAATACGTTGACTAACGCATTGTTTATCTATTAATTCACGGTTTTCAATACCCACTTACATAACGACTCATGTGGGTTTTACAGGTGAACATTCCTCGATCGTCATCGTTTTTATGACGAGGTGCTAAGGTCTGTTTTAGCTTGTTTTTATTGTTAGTTTTGCAACGGTCCACTGTTGCACCACGGCCGGGACTGTTGCCAAACGCTGCGGTTGTTGTACTTGTTGTGCCTGATGCCTTCGAGATTTCACTTTGCGAATCTTCATCGGTGATGACACGCTGCAATTTCGGCACTTATCACGAATATCGAAATTCAAACGTCAAATCTCTGTCTTTATCGCTATATCCCTCTCGCCTTATTGGTGTGAAAGTGATGAAGATAAACCAATTTAGGTTTTCGCGGGTCTCTTGTAGCAATATTACCATGTTTCTTTGAATTGTACTAATGTTCACTCGCTCTGTTGTTTTGGGTCACTCAGTGATGGCGTCTTCGATGTTTGTTTACATGTACCTATATCCTATCAATTCCGATCCCACTGTATTTTTTTTTGTATATTATATATATTATAATGCAAATAAACATTTTTCGGTAAGTAAGTACTAGGATTATGCTTGATTCACGAAGAATCTACGGAATTGATATTATAAAGCAGTCATTCAATTTCATTCTTTATAAGTGACTTATTGAAGTAAAATTAAAGTATTATGTAGTTGCACTGCGTTCAATAACCTGAATTTTAAAGTTATACCTAACCCACTTTCTCGATAACAATGAGTCAGTCTCTTTAACATCAAAATGCAGGTTACTGCCTGGTACACTATGGGTACAGTTTATTTTTATATCCACTGATTCTGGTTTCATTAACAACAATACGCACGAAATTAGTGAAAGTTTAATCGAGCCGATGACTTGCTAATTTTAAACCCAAGTGCAGCTGCAAGGTTTGCAATCGGAAAGCGATGCCGATGCCGTGAGTTTTTACAATTGTATTTATTTTCGTCAAGGAGCTGAGTTGAGCTGACCTCCTTGCGCCGTGATCGAGCTATTCTTGGAAAACTGAGATTTGGCCTTTGCGTTTGTTATTTATTGTACAAATTATGCATTGTGGAATATTTACCTTATTGGTTCTGTTGTATGTACCTGTAGGTAGGTACAACATTTTAACTTTAAATAATATACCTCAATATAAGAAGCAATTTGACGTGGATTATAAGTATATTTGATTCTAATACTCAAAGTATGGAATTTGATCTTCTAGTCAATATTATGTACCTACGTGGGTACCATTTGACACGCAATGCACTAAAGCCTTCGATGAGGGAAAACATCGCGATTTCAGCAAATCCGTGCATAAAATGTATGTGAAACTAATCACACACAACTAGTCTACAGCCCGATTTCCTTCAAGTCTTGAGACCAGACAATGATACAATACCATAGAAACTTTTACTATAACATCCTGTTCGTTTGTTCCAGGTGTACCTACACAGTTGGCGCTCCGCAGACGAGCTGAACATGTTGGTGGGTGCGAAGGTGGGCGGCGCCACGCCGCTGGTGATCGCCTGCAGGAACGGACACTACGACGTGGCCGAGTACCTCATCGAGAGGTGCAAGGCCGACATCGAACAACCCGGCTCAGGTGAGGACATAGAATACAATAGAATTTATTCGTAAGCACAAACATACGAGACAATAAGTACATAATATAAAAGAAAACACATAATAAGATTAAAGTGCCACGAAACATCTCAGCATGTTGTTGGTGGCTTGGCTTCCAGCGCTGATCTTCCGATGAGACCATCAAGTGAGAAGAATCTCGGAAGGTAGACAAGAAGAAAAAGACATAAAAATAAGAAAAAGATATACTGAAACTCTTTTAACTTACATAAACGTACGGTACGGACAGGGCCGGATTAACCCTAAGTCAAAGTAGGCAACTGCCTAGGGGCCCCGCCTCGGCTAGGGGGCCCCGGCGGCTCAGCGCGCACCAAATAAAATTTTGGTCCATAAGGTCAAATTTCATGAGTAAATTTTTTATTCTTATAATAATGAGTATAATGCTTTGTTATTTTTTTTTCGATCAATTCTTTAAATTAATGAAATACTGTAATAAAATTGAAGCAATACGTTACAGTTTACGGGGCGTATTCTGCGTAGGGCTTCCAAATACCGGACTTCTTTCAATACCGGTATTAATACCGAAACTGTCTTCATCAATACTGGGATCCCGGGATCCCGGTATTGACTATAAATGGCTTAAAAAATTTGAGTTTTTTTTTAAAAGGCTCACTTTTACACCAGATATGTATGTCCTTAGCTTAGGATATTAAACAATAATCGCCATCTGCAATAATTATGTGAACCCTCCAGGTTGGCAATCATTTTATCTGCCTTGTTGACTTCATAAGTCACATTTTTAGTTCAACCTAATAGTCAGCAAATAAATATTCTTTGGCACCAAAAATTCGTATGCCATTACAATTAATTTCTTTCTACTTATTGATAAAATTTTAAGAACTAATTATATTAAGGGGCTACCCGACATTTTTGTCAAGTTTTGAATCGAATCTCCTATTTTTTCTAAAAAAAAACCACTTTTTTCGTATCTAGTTTGCAGTGAAGAATCTTACAATTACATGTACAAAATCTAAATACTTGGGTTCGTCGTTGACGTCTCGAGAAACGTGTACAGGGTGTTCATTTTAAACTAATTAACACAAAAGTTATGGCCATAAAACCAGTTTTTAGCCTAAAATTGTTCAACTTTGATGCCAAATATCTCGAAGGCAATGAACTTTAAAGTAAACATAGGATACTAAACTGCAAAACGTAATTCAAGACCAAAAAAAGTAAGACAATGTTGCCACTGCAATAATTTGTTTGTAAAATAGTAAATTCCTTTTCATAAATAATCACGCTAAGATAATTTATTTAGTAGTAATTTTACTCCTGCGGTTTAAAAAAGTACTTTTATATACTTATTTTTGCATAAATACAAGACGCGCTAGTAAAAAGTGGCAACATTTTCTTACTTTTTTTGGTCTTGAATTACGTTTTGCACTATATATTGCTTCAAGCTGTTGTTGTTAATATAATAAGCTACAAAAAACATTAGAAAACTAAGGGATTCAGATCGAAGGTCATTCGCGTGGGGTAGCCCCTTAATATATCCTGAACATCCGAACTCATCAACAAATATTTATCTAACGCATATGCACAGATCTTGTTTCAATTAAATGTTCTTCATTAATTAAATTGGCAAGTTATCTTCTTGATACAGCCGAAATTGACCATTTTAATAGATTTTAAACGTTATAATAGGCACATTTTCCTTGTTTTTGAAAATACCGGGATCCCGGTATTTCATTAAGAGAATAAGATTGACACAACCGTCAGCAAAAAACTATTATGGTCGAAGAACAAAAGAATACTTGATCCCCAAAATTTATAACGAGTACCCTCTTTTACTTGAAACACCTAAATTGAACATAGGTAGATACAATATATATACAGTGGTACTCTGTGGTACTACTAAACGAAATTAATAACTAGCTTAAATCTAAAATAGGCCCTTGAGGCATTGTACCAGGTAGATTGAAGTCGAAATTTAAACAGATTTTACTACACAAATATGAAAATTTAACCTAGCTACCTACTTTCTTTTGTTAACAAAGCGTTTGTGCCGCTATAATATTATAAGAATTCTTCCTGTTATGTTCGTGTTATGAAATGTCACTATTAGTACTATGTTAGATTATCGCAAGATAGATTTAGGATACATACATATAGGTAAATTTATATGTTCTTAATGATAACTTAACTTGTCACTTAATAATTAGTGTACCTATTTAGCTTAAGATTAGTTTAGAGCGCACCGCCAACAAACTGTCTCACAGTTTGGCGAAACATTAGATTAAGGTACTAAATATTGTATTTTTTCTGTTAAATTTTCAATTAAAAATACCGGTATTGAAAAATCTGTTTAAACAGACGGGATCCCGGTATTTCGGGATCCCGGGATCCCGGTATTGGAAGCCCTAAATTTCTGCGTACCAGTTATAAAGTTGTAATAATAGGGGTTTTCAGGAAAAATGGTTCACTTTTTTTCGAACAACCAACAACGTTTAGGTTATTTCGACTCAGAATCACGAGGACTATTGATTAAAACAAAGAAAAAGAAAGAAGACGAACGTGTCCCCAGTTTTTCATAGGAATGCACGACCTTCAGCCTCACTTTTTACCTCAATTTACCATTGGCTTGTGTTCCACATCTCCTCTACTTCAGCTTAGCCTTTGGCCTCGCTGCGCCAAGCTCGGCCTGCGGTCTCGCTTTTTAATACAATGGACATTGGTTCGTGTCTGTGCTCAACTATTTATTCTGAAGCCTGATGAAGCACGGCTTTGACTTCGCATGAAAGATCGCCTCACTTCGGACTTTTAGGCCCAGATGGAGATCGATACCCGGCCTTTTACCAAGCTTTCACAGTTTGCGATTTTGTTAAAAAAAATTTCGCGCTCGCTGCGCTCGCGTTTATTTTTGGTTCTTTAGTTGACCCTGTATCATCTACATGTTAGCTTAACTGGTGAATGAATGGAGTTAGACTAAGAAAAGTCTGCAATGATTTTGATAGCATACGCAGTGCAAGTGTTATTTATACGTCATAATTTCATAGAAGTTTTGTCGTTTAAAATAACACTTGCACTGCGAGTGCTATCAAAATTGTTGCAGGCTTATCTTGGTCTAACTCTAGTAATTTAAGTAAATTTAACATATGGAAATTCATTATTATTAGGTTGTTCTAATCATGTGGCTCGGCGTTTGGTCTTATGGTCGGACAATCGCTGTTCAGCCTCGCAAAATATTAAAACTATTGAGAAAATCAACTTTGCGGCACTAGTTGAGCTTAAAAACCTCAACCCCACTTGATGCGACGCGGAATCGGCAAAAACCGATAGAATAAAGCTTCATGTCCACGCAATAAGAGCGAAAAAGACGTCGTTCGATTTGGATCGGCTCGGCCGACGCCTGAAGATTGAAATTAAAAACGCAAACTTATTTCCCTGTACCTACTGAATATGCTGTGTGCAGAATTGACTGTAGGGGGCCCCGAGCCTCGCACTGCCTAGGGGCCCCGACATGCTTAATCCGGCCCTGGGTACGGACCAAAGAGTAACTTAATTACATAACGTTAAATGAACTTAAATACTCCAATACCTTCGAAATTTCGAAATCATTGGTTGACATTGAAGCTGAAGTTGTATGTAAAATTAATGCTACTTGACGCCGACTGACGATGGTACTGTAGGCCATTAATGCATCGTAAAGCACTGGCATTGACGTGTATGTGTTGAGCAATCTATGATTATTTACTTATTTACCTTACGCTATGCTATCTACGCAGATTCTCTATGCAACGGCGACGCATAACAATACCCATCGGTCTCTGCAAGTTTCACAAACTATCCGCTGACTAAGCGTTCATTAAGTACCTTTGTCTATCAACTAGGCATTGTTCACAGAAGCAAGCGTCTGCGACGTTAATTATACGCTTTCCCTGCTTTTCTATACGTCAATAGCTTGGCTTACGGCCACTGTGATATGCCAAACCGGAAAATATGTGCATATAAAAGTCGAAAGAAACATCTACTGCTTTGGCATACCTAGCAGTTATAATATATCTTCATAATATATCTTGTCGATATTTTGGTATCCCTTTGGTACAACTGCATTGGTTAAATTTGCCAGGTTATTCAGTAACGTAAAACCGAGTCTTTGTTATTTACCTGTACAGTCAACTGTAAAAAATATGGGTGCACAAATCATCTCAAAAATATGTCCCATGGCTCTTATGTCAGCGAATTAAGAACTATGGGACATATTTTTGAATAATTTGGCTACACTCATATTTTTACAGTTGACGTTACCATGTCTGTTCTACCAAAACACCTGATTATGGCGGATAGCCAACAATTCGCTACCCACCTGAAAATTGGAGACTATTTTCTTACAAACTTCGAGCAACACGGAAGGGTACAAGATTAGCGCGTCAATCTAATCTAGCGCGGGTAATAAAACTAGTTGCACTTGGATTTTTCACTAGACCGAGTCCAGACGCGCGCGTGAACACTGCTGCACAAAAATGCCTGTTTGCTCGGTTTTTTGTTATAAAAAGAGGTCGGGGACATCAAATTTACAAAAAGAAAGTGTTACATTTCACATGTAATTTTTTTTTTTACATATCATACGTTTAATTACATTCAAACACAATTTTATATTTTAGTCTCATGTAATTGTTGGATTTATCGATTTTGCTCGCTCAGTACAAATTGCGGATCGGTCGAGCGACAAATCCGACTTCTCATCTCTCAGAATACAATAACATACTTCAACGAAAATGTGTTAGTGTGCGTGTTGTGACACTTGTCACTGGTCCGTACACAAAAAGAGATCGAGGTTTGCAAGATTTGTCTTTGACGTGTGTCATTTTCTATGTATTTGTGTCGTCATTACAGATTGTATTTTGTATGTAAGTGTGTGAGAAGTGCGTCTGTGTGCACCTTTCCCCCCGTGAAAAATGGCAGAAAGATTTGTACGGTGAGATATCGCTTGGGCCCCTCCCTTCCGATGTGTCGGAAGCCGGTGTTGCTCGAAGCTTACAAAGCTTTTTAAAATAGGTACAGTATCTGTTACAGTTTGTTACTGATAATTGAAAAATATACATACGCATTTGGGATAGTCGCAGACTCAATTGCGTGATGATGACGATGAGTCAGTTGCGAATTATGGTTAAGTTTTAAGATTGAATCTTGTTGAAGAATTAACATTTTATTCCACTCACAATTGGCACGCTGCTGTATCGCTAAGCTGGGTTAGCCGGCAGACCTATTCCGGCAGAGTGTTATGATAAATGTCTGCCTAACTTGACCAATTAGTAAAACAAGTACCATTTCCTTCCAGTGACATTCGACGGCGAGACGATAGAGGGCGCCCCGCCGCTATGGTGCGCGGCGGCCGCCGGTCACCTCCCCCTCGTGCGCCTCCTAGTCCGCGCTGGCGCGTGCGTCAACTCCACCACGCGCACGCACAGCACGCCGCTGCGCGCCGCCTGCTTCGACGGACACTATGACATCGTCAAGTTCTTAGTGGAGAGTGGGGCAGGTGTGTAATAGACTGTCTGTGATCATGCTCCTAGCGCCGCCGCGTCAATTGCATCATAGGTCGCTCGTAGCCAAATCCGGCGCTGATTTTCACGCTGGAAGAACTAGGCTTCGACTTTTTTGATTTAAATAGGCACCACGGACGCCACAGTTTGGACTCTTAAATGTAGACAAACAGGTAGGTGACCAGTGCACCTGCTCTCTGAGAGTTGTTTTAAAATAAAACGTTTTACCAAACAAGAAACCTCATAAACAAACAACTCTTTCGCTTACTTTCGCTACCCTTCACTACAACTTTCATTAAAGTTTAATAGTTCTGTGTCTTTATAAAACTGGTTCAAAACTTCAGCGCTTAGTTTTTGAAGAAAAGAACACTGTAGGTACAAAGTCTGTGTTAGCGGCTCCGAATCAGCAGCTGACGCACACGAAGGTGCGATTGCTTATACATAGATGTGCATGAATTATAGTTGAGAGAGAGCTTTTCAAAATTTGGTTACCTATTGTTCTGTTTTGTATGATAATGACTCTGAAAATCCAATATTCTACAGAGTATAGCTTGAATAGCACATACAATCAGATCAATATGTAACTTGTCCTTTCTTTTACAGACATAGAAATAGCGAATCGGCACGGTCACACGTGTCTAATGATAGCGTGCTACAAGGGTCACATCCGAATCGCCAAGTACCTGCTAGCGCTGAACGCCGATGTCAATAGGAAGAGTGTTAAAGGCAATACTGCACTACACGACTGCGCGGAGAGCGGGTCGCTACACATACTCAAGATGCTGTTACAACACGGTGCTACCATGGACGTTGACTCATACGGTAAGTACCTACACCATATAGGGTATACACCATGCATGAAATAAAGCACCAGAAGATTAATAGAAAAACGTAGACAGCAATTATATTTAGACACAATTTCTATTTTTAAATCCGTATAAAACTATAAAGAGTAGGTAATTTGATTGTGACGTCACATGCTAGTGATTCATATAAATTCCATAGTAGCAAAATCGTTTTGACAGTTCGAAAAAAGAAACTGATTTGACTAGTGGTCAAATACCCTTTTATTGCCGTCCTAGTTTAGATCCGACATTTTTTGCCACCGCTCACTTGGGGAGCACACTCAACTAACTATTTCGATTGGAACAGACAGAACGACTGCAATATCACTTTCTAACCCAGATGGGAATTTAGGCTTTATTGGGATTGTTCCGGTTTCCTCTCGATGTTTTCTGTCACCAAAAAGGCGAATGGTAGCGATTAAATGATATTTCGTGCACCAGTTCAAAAACACTTGAGATACGAGCCCTGGTTCGACTTTCGGTTCGGCGGTAAGAGATTACCGCAAGGCCCCCAACGGTACTTACGCCTAGTAAGATCACACGTTCATCGACGCACTAAAAATAATAGAAAATGCTCCAGTTCGGTCATGCATGGTCGACTGCTAGGTGAATGTCCAGACGTTGCCACCTTCACCACCTACTCGTAGACATAACTGTGAAGAAAGAAATGCCACCATTTCTATGCCAAATGTATTTGAATAATAATAATTAAGCTTTTATACGTCCCACTGCTGGGCACAGGCCTCCTCTCTTGCGCGAGAGGGCTTGGGCTATAGTCCCCACGCTAGCTCAATGCGGATTGGGGAATTAACATACACCTTTGAATTTCTTCGCAGATGTATACAGATGTTTTCCTTCACCGAAAATTTTGTGGTAAATACCTATACCACTATGCCAAATGTATTTGGCGAGTCGTAAATCATTCTAGGTTTTGTCTTTATGTTTTTAAGGGTTTCTTTTAAACGCTCAAGTAGCTACCCTGTTACCATGATAAGTTAAGTTCCACCATATGTCTTAACCGCGCTACCCAGACCAATAATTAATTTGTGTGGCATTAAGTACTTACTCATGCGATTGATATATTTTATCATTTCGAAGCCTTAATCGTCATTCTTGCGTGGCTACTAATAGTATCATTCTCAACTAACCATCAATGGGCCTTATGTCTGTGGAATAAGGTACACGAATGTGCAATTATCAACGTAGACGGTGGTACAGAAATACGTCATATTAACGTAAATGGGAATGCCTTTGACATCACGCGAATGGCTCATCTTATCGTTTATAATTTATAACATCATTAATGATGGAGGCGAAGTATTAGTTGGCAAATATTTTATGTAAACTAAGTATTTTCTACTTGCATTGTAACTTTCCACTGTAACAAAGTAATACTAATACCTACGTTCGTTGCTAATATAGGTCTTTTTAAATTATACCTACTCGCAATCATTTTGGTATAGTTTTGAATTAAGTTATAGGTAAATCACAACCAATATTTATAATAATTATAATATAGGTGGGTCATTCCATAATAAACGCTACCAAGGGTTCAAAAACCTATTTTTCCATAGAAAACATACCAAACCATCATGTCAGAAAACAATTTTTACATGTTTTCCATGTACTAGATAGCAACGTTTAAATGATAGGCGTAAAACTAATTTTATACAGCGATATTGGCAAGACGAATTAAAAAGAAAGTAACTGTAAACTGTTACAAATTTCCCGCAGTTATTTCAGGTAAAATATCGTATTTTTATAATTTGTCTTTAAAAATATTAAAACGCATGGATTAATCGGTTTTTAGATGAGTATTCTAGACTGTGGTCTCAAAGTAACACCCGAAACGAATAAGAGATAAAAGCATGTGTAACTTTTCCCGTAATTAACTATAGCCAAACATGTGTGGCGAATCGCCACGCATCTGAAGAGACCTCACGTCGAGGAAAAAGAATGGAGTGTTGTTGGCAACACTAGAGAGAGATGTAAACTGACTCGACACGATCATGTAGAAAATAAAGTAATCTTAAATTAAACCAATATAATGTAGTTATTATTATAAAGTTACTGTGCCACCGACACCCCAAAGTGGTGACCCCGACGTGATACGTGATACTTCGATCTCTCACGCTGTAAAGTTACCAGACACGTAAACGCACCATTGGAGAAGTTTACTAGCCCTTCCCTTCGCCTACGCCATGTACATCTCGACATCATCGGCCCCTTGCCCCACAGTAAAGGTTACCAGTACTGTTTGACAGCTGTCGACAGATTTACCCGGTGGCCAGAGGCTTGGCCAATGGTCGGGATCACGGCAGAAGAAGTAGCAGAAACGTTCACCCGGGAGTGGATATCCCGATACGGGGTACCCTCTGTGGTGACCACTGACCAAGGACGACAGTTTGAATCAAACCTTTTCCATCGCCTCATGGATGTTTGCGGTACTAATCGCGTTCGGACGACTGGGTATCACCCACAAGCGAATGGAATGGTGGAGCGCATGCACCGTCAATTAAAAGCGGCTGTCATGTGCCACGGAGAGACCTGGTTAACAGCATTGCCTCTGGTATTATTAGGCATGAGAACCGCACTTAAAGAAGACTTGAAAACGTCTGCCGCCGAGCTGCTGTACGGCGAGCCTCTTCGTCTCCCCGGCGAGCTCGTCGTTGCCCCAGAGAAAACAGCAGGTTCTGAGGTAATGATGGATTTTGTTACTCGATTGAGAAACCATATGAAAGGACTACGAGCCACACCCGCTGCTCAACATTCCCAACCATCTTCATTTGTTTTTAAAGACCTGAATATCGCGACACATGTATTTCTCCGGGACGATTCAGTGCGGCGCTCTCTGCAACCACCTTACACTGGGCCGTATCTGGTCAAACAGAGGCAGGGCAAAACCCTGACCATAGATATAAACGGCAGAGAGGCTACCGTCAGTATTGACAGAGTAAAACCAGCACACATAGATAGCTCGGAGCCCAGTCAAACTTCTGTTCTGCCATTACCTGCTGCAGCACCTTCTCCAGCGCCAGTGCCCGTTCCAGGTCCTACTACCCATTCTCCAACTCCTGATCCTATACCTATAGTCACTAGGGCAGGGAGGATAGTAAAGCACAAGAATAGGTTAGATTTATAATATTTTAATTGTAATGTTTTTGTTTGTCGGTTATAATTATAAAATTTTATATGTTTAATTGTCTCCGTGGGGGGGTGGTGTAGCAAATCGCCACGCACCCAAATTTTAATTGTAATATTGTATGGTTCAGAAATTATCACATGATATGGTATGTAATATTTTTGTTTGTCTGTTATAAAATTTTATGTGGTTTAATTGTCTCCGTGGGGGGGTGGTGTGGCGAATCGCCACGCATCTGAAGAGACCTCACGTCGAGGAAAAAGAATGGAGTGTTGTTGGCAACACTAGAGAGAGATGTAAACTGACTCGACACGGTCATGTAGAAAATAAAGTAATCTTAAATTAAACCAATATAATGTAGTTATTATTATAAAGTTACTGTGCCACCGACACCCCAAACATGTTTTGCCAAAGAAAGGCTATGATGTGAACCTATTCAAATGTGTAATAATTATTGTTTTAGCGTCTGCTTTAGTCGTATGTTTTAAAGTTTGAAGTTGTGTAACAACTGAAACGTGTTGATCGTCCGCCTGTCCGTCCCCGGCTTTTCTCCGTGATGGTTAGTGCTAGAAAGCTGCAATATGGCATGGATGCATAAATCAATCATGGCGATAAAGTAGTAACACAATAATTACAAAAAAATTTTTTTTTTACGGTAGCTCCTGTACAATTTTTTTTATTTACTTTCGCCTTTAATCCTGTGATGTGGGGTGTCGTTGGATATACCTTTAAAAATGAATAGGTGTCACCATCGACCATTTTTTGATTAAATGAATATTTTCGGAAATATTCGCATCGAAAGAAAAATAATTATGATATCTTCGAGAAACAATTTTAATTGTTAAGATTAATGTATTTTATAATAATTCAGCATTTATTACTTATGTTTTTAATCGAATTTACTAAAAAGACAATAATTTCAATAAAATGAGCCATAATTTCGTATAAATCTGTCTTAATTTCGTACTCGTAACACCCGAAACGAACTATGAGTAACACCCGAAACAGGTAATGTATTTTATTAAAATTTAATAAAAAGTGATACTAGGTGTTACTTCAGTGTTTCAGTAGACTATAAGAACTATTATTACTTGACATAAATAAAACTGGAGGTTACTTGAGAAAATTCGCTAAATTATGAATTTTGGTACTGATGGTCAGAAGCTACAGGCCAATTCGCGTAACACCCGAAACAGCTACTTTTTAGTGTTTCTCTCGTTATTGCTCTTATACTTTAATTATGTGTGTCCAGGAAAAGAAAATATTATCAAAGTAGTAGATTAATCAATAGTTATAACCTCCTAGTTCCTGTTATAATATCGAATAAAACCTTATTTTATGAGTTCAACTGTAACACCCGAAACGGTGGAATGACCCGTATGCAACTCAGACATAACTCAGATTGTGAAAAATGTTAGTTTGACAATGTAAGTAGTTACCTACGACAAAACATACTGCGCCTTACCATCTTCTTCAGTTGCCAAACTCAGGGTGCGATTTTTTCTCAGACTACATTTCTTCTACAATCATTACAATCAATAACACTTTGGTAGGTACCTAATAGGCAAGCAAGGCGTGAAAATTTTAAGACTAATCTATTTTTTTCCTCGTCTATCTTCTAGGTATGACCCCACTACTAGCAGCTTCAGTAACCGGCCACACACACATCGTAGAACACCTAATCAATGCAGAAAATGGCCTGGTTACGCGACAGCAAAGGATCGACGCTTTAGAACTGTTGGGCGCCACATATGTTGACAAGAGACGGGACATGGTCGGCGCGCTTGCGTTGTGGAAGAGGGCGATGGACGACCGGTAAGTGTGAGAGTGCAAGCTATTAAAGCAGAGGTGTCGGCACGCAGCGGAGTATCGACAGCGCCCACGTATACTATTAGTGTTCCTCGTACATAAATCAGATTGACGTCTGAATCCGTATCCAATGTAATGATCATCGCTTTCAATTAGTAAAGTGCTTTCGAGTTTCCCGTTGAAATCGTGAAAAATTATGAAAGAATATTGTTGACATATATTATTTTGATTTTCATTGCATTTTATCCAGGTTTCCGTCGGACGGCAGCCCTCCAATCCCGAAGCCCAAAGATGTGCCCCGCATTGAGGCGTACGAATGGGCCGCGGAGCCCTGCGACGCTGCCGCGCTGAGAGAATTATTAGCTGACCCTGATGCCATGAGGATGCAGGCGCTAGTGCTTAGAGAAAGAATATTAGGTAAGCCCATGGACCGAAGAAATAATAGGACATCGCTACACGAAGATAAAACTGTGATTTTTTCACAAGACGATTACGCTCGCTCACATACTTATCGTTAGAGCTATTCACCGCTCGTTCTCGATTTGTGGATGTGTCAGTGTCGCGTAAATACGACGAAATCGGCGTGTTTCTAATGGCGTTATAGATGAATCTTTGCTAAATATAACAAGCCGTCAACAATCTTTTGTCCCTATCTGTTATTTTGACAGAGATAGACAAAATTGAACTGAATTTTGCTATGTTTTATGAATAAGAGGGTAACTGTAAGAATATTTGCAGGGCCAGCGCACCCGGACACATCGTACTACGTGCGCTACCGCGGCGCGGTGTACGCGGACGCGGGCCGCTTCGCCCGCTGCCGCGCGCTGTGGCACCACGCGCTCGACATGCAGCGCGCCGTGCTGCCGCCGCTCAGCCCGCTCACGCAGTCCAGCCTCTACTCCTTCGCCGAGCTGTTCGCCTACATGCGCGCCGAGCGCGCCCGCCCGCCCAACCGCGGTATTTACAGCTTAAATACTAGTTCCAATAAGCTCGAGGACGTCCCGCGACCCGTCTAAACATGTAGCGCTAGACGAAGTAACGATCTAGATGAGGTGAGTGGTGACCGAGAAGAAACATTATGGACAGACGAATGTAATCAAGTGGTGTGTGGATTAGCTAAACTTGGGAGTACCTACTGTCACGGTCGCCATGTAAGGAGTCAAGCATCAAGAAAAAGTGAAACAACAGTGTGAAAAGTCAACACTAAGTTATTTGTTAGCGATAGGACTATACATATAAGGTTAACTCGTGATAACGTCCATAACTTTACTATATTTTTCTTTTATTTTAAACCTAATTTATCTATCCATAAACTTTAATACAGCAACCCGAAGTAGTCAACTAATAACATGCCGATTTCCTATTTCCAGGTCGCATCGTCCCACCCGTCACATTCGAGGACATCGACCCAGTATTCAAGAAGGCTCTATCAGAAATCCACCGCGGCATGGAGCTACTCAAGTCAAAGCTCAGTATCGACAGGGAGCAGACCTTAACCACTCTACAGCGCGTCTTAGTAATATCACTACACTTAGCAGCTTTACTGGCGAGGCTATTGGAAGAACCAGATTGTACTGAGGAAGATTCTAGAGCCATACATCAAGCTGTTTATTCGCTGGTTAAGTTGGATATCAAGGTTGGTAGACAATTATATACATAAACTACTCTACAACGTGTCTTAGCGATAGTAATTCATTTAGCGGCGTTGCTGGTGAGGTTATTGGAAGAACTAGAATACACAGAGGAAGACTCAAAAGCCATACATAAAGCAGTGTATTTGCTGGTCAAGTGGGATATCAAGGTTCGTAGACAATTCCAGACGTTAGTGGCGTTGCCGGCGAAGCTATTTGAGGAGGTTTGAATGTTTTTATAGTTTTTGTAGACATATTTCAACTTTAGTAATTTAGATTCAGTGTTGGTGTCGTATTGATGCCGCGGAGCGTATAGTGTATATTATTATGTCATTATGTCAGCAAAATTTTGTTTTTTTGACTAGATAAGTTATAATCGTAGTTTGTAATAATATTCGAAGTGAGCTCGACCAATATATAGAATAGAGAGCGTTTGTTCGAGGCAAAATAAAAGATGAAAACAACACATAACACAACTTGACATATATGTAAGCCACGAAATGGTTAGACATACGGTTATGCGCACTCTGGTTTTACTAGAGATGCACTGGATATTCGGTTACTATCAGGTATCCGGCCTTTATTTTGATATCGGATAGTAGGTCACTATCCGGTAAACGGCCGGATACCGGATAGTAACTTTGCTTGATTTCGGAGTAAACATATTGGATTTAAGAAACAGTCACCGTCATAATCGTACTTGTTTATTATTTTAAAACAATTGAAAGGATGTTTACAAAAACAACATAACTGCTTAGAGCGGTTGACACTTTTTTAAGAACATTGTTAATCGTTTCAGGTGTCAACCAGTGTAGTCAGTTATGTTGTTTTTGTAAACATCTCTTCAATTTAAATTTTCGAACTTAGAAATGAGTTCGCGCTAAAGTTCACTACGAAGCAGGTCAAAACCTGCACAATGCGC
The DNA here is from genome assembly GCF_910591565.1 of Cydia splendana. Lineage (NCBI taxonomy): Eukaryota > Metazoa > Arthropoda > Insecta > Lepidoptera > Tortricidae > Cydia > Cydia splendana. Next base: position 6,167,364 of record NC_085976.1, on the reverse strand, counting down.
AGCTGAAAAACACAAATGTAGGTATTGTAGGTATACTTCCGTCGGCCGTATACCGAATATTCGGCCGATGGTCTGGCCAAACATCCGGTATTCGGCCAAACAACTATAAGTTGTGGTGAATTAGCGAGCGTACAGTTCACGCACGATGTCTGAGAAAGAGTCGAGGAAGCTGGAGGGTCAGCGCTATGTTCTCAAAAACTGGGGCTTCCATACGTTTGATGAAGTAGGTTACTTAGTGATCTAGCAGCTAATATGTCGTGTGTGGCAGGTGCGTGCGGGGCGGTCGGCGCTGCACGTGGCGTGCTCGGCGGAGGCGGCGCGCGCGCGCGGCGCGTGGCTGCCGGCGCCCGGCGACGCGGCGCCGTGCGCGGGCGCGCTGCTGCAGCTCATGCTGCGCCTCGGCGCAGCGCCGCAGGCCAGGGACGCCCGGGGCGACACGCCGCTCCACCTCGTCTGCAAGGTAAGGCGACGCGGCGCCGTGCGCGGGCGCGCTGCTGCAGCTCATGCTGCGCCTCGGCGCAGCGCCGCAGGCCAGGGACGCCCGGGGCGACACGCCGCTCCACCTCGTCTGCAAGGTAAGGCGACGCGGCGCCGTGCGCGGGCGCGCTGCTGCAGCTCATGCTGCGCCTCGGCGCAGCGCCGCAGGCCAGGGACGCCCGGGGCGACACGCCGCTCCACCTCGTCTGCAAGGTAAGGCGACGCGGCGCCGTGCGCGGGCGCGCTGCTGCAGCTCATGCTGCGCCTCGGCGCAGCGCCGCAGGCCAGGGACGCCCGGGGCGACACGCCGCTCCACCTCGTCTGCAAGGTAAGGCGACGCGGCGCCGTGCGCGGGCGCGCTGCTGCAGCTCATGCTGCGCCTCGGCGCAGCGCCGCAGGCCAGGGACGCCCGGGGCGACACGCCGCTCCACCTCGTCTGCAAGGTAAGGCGACGCGGTGCCGTGCGCGGGCGCGCTGCTGCAGCTCATGCTGCGCCTCGGCGCAGCGCCGCAGGCCAGGGACGCCCGGGGCGACACGCCGCTCCACCTCGTCTGCAAGGTAAGGCGACGCGGCGCCGTGCGCGGGCGCGCTGCTGCAGCTCATGCTGCGCCTCGGCGCAGCGCCGCAGGCCAGGGACGCCCGGGGCGACACGCCGCTCCACCTCGTCTGCAAGGTAAGGCGACGCGGCGCCGTGCGCGGGCGCGCTGCTGCAGCTCATGCTGCGCCTCGGCGCAGCGCCGCAGGCCAGGGACGCCCGGGGCGACACGCCGCTCCACCTCGTCTGCAAGGTAAGGCGACGCGGCGCCGTGCGCGGGCGCGCTGCTGCAGCTCATGCTGCGCCTCGGCGCAGCGCCGCAGGCCAGGGACGCCCGGGGCGACACGCCGCTCCACCTCGTCTGCAAGGTAAGGCGACGCGGCGCCGTGCGCGGGCGCGCTGCTGCAGCTCATGCTGCGCCTCGGCGCAGCGCCGCAGGCCAGGGACGCCCGGGGCGACACGCCGCTCCACCTCGTCTGCAAGGTAAGGCGACGCGGCGCCGTGCGCGGGCGCGCTGCTGCAGCTCATGCTGCGCCTCGGCGCAGCGCCGCAGGCCAGGGACGCCCGGGGCGACACGCCGCTCCACCTCGTCTGCAAGGTAAGGCGACGCGGCGCCGTGCGCGGGCGCGCTGCTGCAGCTCATGCTGCGCCTCGGCGCAGCGCCGCAGGCCAGGGACGCCCGGGGCGACACGCCGCTCCACCTCGTCTGCAAGGTAAGGCGACGCGGCGCCGTGCGCGGGCGCGCTGCTGCAGCTCATGCTGCGCCTCGGCGCAGCGCCGCAGGCCAGGGACGCCCGGGGCGACACGCCGCTCCACCTCGTCTGCAAGGTAAGGCGACGCGGCGCCGTGCGCGGGCGCGCTGCTGCAGCTCATGCTGCGCCTCGGCGCAGCGCCGCAGGCCAGGGACGCCCGGGGCGACACGCCGCTCCACCTCGTCTGCAAGGTAAGGCGACGCGGCGCCGTGCGCGGGCGCGCTGCTGCAGCTCATGCTGCGCCTCGGCGCAGCGCCGCAGGCCAGGGACGCCCGGGGCGACACGCCGCTCCACCTCGTCTGCAAGGTAAGGCGACGCGGCGCCGTGCGCGGGCGCGCTGCTGCAGCTCATGCTGCGCCTCGGCGCAGCGCCGCAGGCCAGGGACGCCCGGGGCGACACGCCGCTCCACCTCGTCTGCAAGGTAAGGCGACGCGGCGCCGTGCGCGGGCGCGCTGCTGCAGCTCATGCTGCGCCTCGGCGCAGCGCCGCAGGCCAGGGACGCCCGGGGCGACACGCCGCTCCACCTCGTCTGCAAGGTAAGGCGACGCGGCGCCGTGCGCGGGCGCGCTGCTGCAGCTCATGCTGCGCCTCGGCGCAGCGCCGCAGGCCAGGGACGCCCGGGGCGACACGCCGCTCCACCTCGTCTGCAAGGTAAGGCGACGCGGCGCCGTGCGCGGGCGCGCTGCTGCAGCTCATGCTGCGCCTCGGCGCAGCGCCGCAGGCCAGGGACGCCCGGGGCGACACGCCGCTCCACCTCGTCTGCAAGGTAAGGCGACGCGGCGCCGTGCGCGGGCGCGCTGCTGCAGCTCATGCTGCGCCTCGGCGCAGCGCCGCAGGCCAGGGACGCCCGGGGCGACACGCCGCTCCACCTCGTCTGCAAGGTAAGGCGACGCGGCGCCGTGCGCGGGCGCGCTGCTGCAGCTCATGCTGCGCCTCGGCGCAGCGCCGCAGGCCAGGGACGCCCGGGGCGACACGCCGCTCCACCTCGTCTGCAAGGTAAGGCGACGCGGCGCCGTGCGCGGGCGCGCTGCTGCAGCTCATGCTGCGCCTCGGCGCAGCGCCGCAGGCCAGGGACGCCCGGGGCGACACGCCGCTCCACCTCGTCTGCAAGGTAAGGCGACGCGGCGCCGTGCGCGGGCGCGCTGCTGCAGCTCATGCTGCGCCTCGGCGCAGCGCCGCAGGCCAGGGACGCCCGGGGCGACACGCCGCTCCACCTCGTCTGCAAGGTAAGGCGACGCGGCGCCGTGCGCGGGCGCGCTGCTGCAGCTCATGCTGCGCCTCGGCGCAGCGCCGCAGGCCAGGGACGCCCGGGGCGACACGCCGCTCCACCTCGTCTGCAAGGTAAGGCGACGCGGCGCCGTGCGCGGGCGCGCTGCTGCAGCTCATGCTGCGCCTCGGCGCAGCGCCGCAGGCCAGGGACGCCCGGGGCGACACGCCGCTCCACCTCGTCTGCAAGGTAAGGCGACGCGGCGCCGTGCGCGGGCGCGCTGCTGCAGCTCATGCTGCGCCTCAGCGCAGCGCCGCAGGCCAGGGACGCCCGGGGCGACACGCCGCTCCACCTCGTCTGCAAGGTAAGGCGACGCGGCGCCGTGCGCGGGCGCGCTGCTGCAGCTCATGCTGCGCCTCGGCGCAGCGCCGCAGGCCAGGGACGCCCGGGGCGACACGCCGCTCCACCTCGTCTGCAAGGTAAGGCGACGCGGCGCCGTGCGCGGGCGCGCTGCTGCAGCTCATGCTGCGCCTCGGCGCAGCGCCGCAGGCCAGGGACGCCCGGGGCGACACGCCGCTCCACCTCGTCTGCAAGGTAAGGCGACGCGGCGCCGTGCGCGGGCGCGCTGCTGCAGCTCATGCTGCGCCTCGGCGCAGCGCCGCAGGCCAGGGACGCCCGGGGCGACACGCCGCTCCACCTCGTCTGCAAGGTAAGGCGACGCGGCGCCGTGCGCGGGCGCGCTGCTGCAGCTCATGCTGCGCCTCGGCGCAGCGCCGCAGGCCAGGGACGCCCGGGGCGACACGCCGCTCCACCTCGTCTGCAAGGTAAGGCGACGCGGCGCCGTGCGCGGGCGCGCTGCTGCAGCTCATGCTGCGCCTCGGCGCAGCGCCGCAGGCCAGGGACGCCCGGGGCGACACGCCGCTCCACCTCGTCTGCAAGGTAAGGCGACGCGGCGCCGTGCGCGGGCGCGCTGCTGCAGCTCATGCTGCGCCTCGGCGCAGCGCCGCAGGCCAGGGACGCCCGGGGCGACACGCCGCTCCACCTCGTCTGCAAGGTAAGGCGACGCGGCGCCGTGCGCGGGCGCGCTGCTGCAGCTCATGCTGCGCCTCGGCGCAGCGCCGCAGGCCAGGGACGCCCGGGGCGACACGCCGCTCCACCTCGTCTGCAAGGTAAGGCGACGCGGCGCCGTGCGCGGGCGCGCTGCTGCAGCTCATGCTGCGCCTCGGCGCAGCGCCGCAGGCCAGGGACGCCCGGGGCGACACGCCGCTCCACCTCGTCTGCAAGGTAAGGCGACGCGGCGCCGTGTGCGGGCGCGCTGCTGCAGCTCATGCTGCGCCTCGGCGCAGCGCCGCAGGCCAGGGACGCCCGGGGCGACACGCCGCTCCACCTCGTCTGCAAGGTAAGGCGACGCGGCGCCGTGCGCGGGCGCGCTGCTGCAGCTCATGCTGCGCCTCGGCGCAGCGCCGCAGGCCAGGGACGCCCGGGGCGACACGCCGCTCCACCTCGTCTGCAAGGTAAGGCGACGCGGCGCCGTGCGCGGGCGCGCTGCTGCAGCTCATGCTGCGCCTCGGCGCAGCGCCGCAGGCCAGGGACGCCCGGGGCGACACGCCGCTCCACCTCGTCTGCAAGGTAAGGCGACGCGGCGCCGTGCGCGGGCGCGCTGCTGCAGCTCATGCTGCGCCTCGGCGCAGCGCCGCAGGCCAGGGACGCCCGGGGCGACACGCCGCTCCACCTCGTCTGCAAGGTAAGGCGACGCGGCGCCGTGCGCGGGCGCGCTGCTGCAGCTCATGCTGCGCCTCGGCGCAGCGCCGCAGGCCAGGGACGCCCGGGGCGACACGCCGCTCCACCTCGTCTGCAAGGTAAGGCGACGCGGCGCCGTGCGCGGGCGCGCTGCTGCAGCTCATGCTGCGCCTCGGCGCAGCGCCGCAGGCCAGGGACGCCCGGGGCGACACGCCGCTCCACCTCGTCTGCAAGGTAAGGCGACGCGGCGCCGTGCGCGGGCGCGCTGCTGCAGCTCATGCTGCGCCTCGGCGCAGCGCCGCAGGCCAGGGACGCCCGGGGCGACACGCCGCTCCACCTCGTCTGCAAGGTAAGGCGACGCGGCGCCGTGCGCGGGCGCGCTGCTGCAGCTCATGCTGCGCCTCGGCGCAGCGCCGCAGGCCAGGGACGCCCGGGGCGACACGCCGCTCCACCTCGTCTGCAAGGTAAGGCGACGCGGCGCCGTGCGCGGGCGCGCTGCTGCAGCTCATGCTGCGCCTCGGCGCAGCGCCGCAGGCCAGGGACGCCCGGGGCGACACGCCGCTCCACCTTGTCTGCAAGGTAAGGCGACGCGGCGCCGTGCGCGGGCGCGCTGCTGCAGCTCATGCTGCGCCTCGGCGCAGCGCCGCAGGCCAGGGACGCCCGGGGCGACACGCCGCTCCACCTCGTCTGCAAGGTAAGGCGACGCGGCGCCGTGCGCGGGCGAGCTGCTGCAGCTCATGCTGCGCCTCGGCGCAGCGCCGCAGGCCAGGGACGCCCGGGGCGACACGCCGCTCCACCTCGTCTGCAAGGTAAGGCGACGCGGCGCCGTGCGCGGGCGCGCTGCTGCAGCTCATGCTGCGCTTCGGCGCAGCGCCGCAGGCCAGGGACGCCCGGGGCGACACGCCGCTCCACCTCGTCTGCAAGGTAAGGCGACGCGGCGCCGTGCGCGGGCGCGCTGCTGCAGCTCATGCTGCGCCTCGGCGCAGCGCCGCAGGCCAGGGACGCCCGGGGCGACACGCCGCTCCACCTCGTCTGCAAGGTAAGGCGACGCGGCGCCGTGCGCGGGCGCGCTGCTGCAGCTCATGCTGCGCCTCGGCGCAGCGCCGCAGGCCAGGGACGCCCGGGGCGACACGCCGCTCCGCCTCGTCTGCAAGGTAAGGCGACGCGGCGCCGTGCGCGGGCGCGCTGCTGCAGCTCATGCTGCGCCTCGGCGCAGCGCCGCAGGCCAGGGACGCCCGGGGCGACACGCCGCTCCACCTCGTCTGCAAGGTAAGGCGACGCGGCGCCGTGCGCGGGCGCGCTGCTGCAGCTCATGCTGCGCCTCGGCGCAGCGCCGCAGGCCAGGGACGCCCGGGGCGACACGCCGCTCCACCTCGTCTGCAAGGTAACACCGCCGCCTGTTGCCAAACCTATACTGGGTGTTTGCAATCCTCCTACGTCGTACAATAAATCCCAAGAATCATCCCAACCCGAAGATCGGCGCGTACCCGCTCGTGGTCGAGGCGTAAATGTGCGATGCGAACTGAGTGGACGCTCCGACGAGACGTGCCGCAATAACTTGGAGGTTTGACTTGCACGCGCAGCCAAACGCTTCATTAGATGCGCGCCCCTGAAGCCTCAGATTAAAGAAATATTTATTTGATGGCAAAGGCAGCCTTTGAAAGGTATCATTAAGATATGAAACCTTAAAACTGTTTTATTCGAAGTTTGTCTCCACCCAAACCCATCATTCGTTCTAAAACTCAATGGAACTGCCACCTTTTGTAACATTTGTAACGTACCCCGCAGCTAAATCCATGCCATAGAATTTACCATCTTGTGACCTAAATCGAAAATTTGACTACAAACTAAAACAAAAAGGACTCCTGTGCTGCATGCTACTGCTGGATTCTCCTTAATAACAATTGTTATGTATTCCACAGCTCAACCCGTGTCCGCCCGACGTGGTCCGCTCGCTCCTCGAGCACGGCGCACACATCGACACAGTCAACTACGAGGGCGAGACGCCGGCCGAGATCCTCAAGGCCTCCAACCAGTCCCTCGCCTCCATCGTCAACCCCCTCAAGTACACCACGCTCAAATGCCTCGCCGCGCGCACCGTCAAAAACTACAAACTCCCCTACAGACATGTTGTGCCCCAGTGCTTGCATTCTACCATTATCAACCATTGAGCGAACCAAAGCGGTGAGTATCGGCTACTTTAATGCGGCTCGAATTCTGTACATTAGCAGTCTTTAGAGAAGCTGTATTGACGGGAAGCGTATGTTAGTCCTTTGTCTAGTGACGATGATTCGATGTGTTAAACTCCTCTGATATGATCTCGTGACCGGTTAAGAACTCAATTTGAACTTAATGGTGTTGAATGTCGATGCATTACAAACTTCCGATGAAATTGGTACCTAACAGATTTTCATTTAATTTTGAAGATTTTGTTAATTTCGATAGCATAATTTGAGTTTCTAATGTATGCACGGTCGTACAGAGGTGTATCATTGAATTGTTTTTTACACGACATTTATATTGTGATTTTATTTGTAATTATGCGTAGAATTTGTAGTGTGCCGGTGTCTATACAAGTATACACTGTACATGTTATGTCTCTGAGGCTACTCGATCCACTTCCATAGCGGAGTCATTTGCACCGATTTATCACTGTATTTAATATATCGATTTGAAAATTATCAGATCAATATTTATGATTTATATCTTCACAATGCGGGTACAAGGTTCACAATGTTTAATTCATATTTTATTTATATTAATACATTTTTGGTTCAATGCAATACTAGGGGAATTATATGAAATTACATAACATATAATATAAAATTAATGTGATTGATATTGTAATATTTTTATCGTAAATAATAACTGTCGCCATGGGTCGATATATAGCTAAAATATAATGTTGTAAGTACAGATTTTAATTAATATTAGCGTGGCAGAGATGCAGAAATTATTTAAAAGAAACATGGAAATATTTCTTTTGAACCCACATTATTCTTGAGTTGTGCTGAAAAGTTCAAGTTTTCTAAAGAAACAATTAACAGTAACAAAATATATGTATATTTTGATTTTTGTATTTGTTGAATGTTATGTCAGTTATGTGTAAAAAAAAATTAAGCTCAATTTAATTTTGGGTTGCTCAAATTGCACCACAATCGAGGCTTACGTGTGAAAAAATGCAATATTATCTTGTCTTGCCAACGTAGAAAACCGTGTTTATTTGCATATGTCTATTATATTTTGGGATATATTTGAAACAATTTTGAATGGACAATTATCATGTAAAATGGATAGACGACATTTCAATGTATCGCATCAAGTGCTTGCCAGCAGGAAGCCAGCGGAACAATTAGTTGCAAAAATATCTACACTACTAACATCTGACAACAACTCTATTGCGCTGACAGTAGAGACTTTTGTGAGTAGATACTTTTGCACCTGACTGTACATTAAGTTATTTGTGTGCTTTTATATTTTACAATGATAATTGTCATAAATATCCATGGTCCATACTTGTCCATATTTAGATAAACTAATTATAATAATGATTGCTTGTAAATGTATATTTCTGTGTAAATTTAATTCCAAATGGGGACTTAAATAAGAGCTATGTTAGAGAAATATGCATTTAAACTAGTGGTGTCGTGGCAGGCCACAACCACCAAGCGAGGACGCTTCATTACTTTTTACAAATTTACATTTCAATTGCCGTACAGTTTTGAACTCTCTCGTAATGTACGAAGGTGTCATTTACACGGTCATTTCGTCACTCATACACTTATCTTATCACTTATACAGTCAGCAGCAGAAGTTGCTAAGCGGGCGAGGAGTTCAAAATGATATTATTGTGAAGAGAATAAGTGTCAAGGTAATTTTGAACAACTCGGCCGCTTAAATAGCAACTTCTGCTGCTGGCTGTACTCGTATTAGATGTTGGCGGTTAAAAATATTTTCTCAGGCAAAAGGTACGATAGTTGGGTAATACTGGGGTTCATACAAATATCAATGATTTGCATTGCATGTGGGGTTGAATGTAAATTGTTCGCTACTATTGTAAAGATTGATTGTCAAGCGACAGTGTTACCTTTTGCTTTAGATTAGAACTTCACAGCTGATTGTTTGTAAAATGTAATGACTTTTTTCTCAACCCACTGCCAAGATTCATAAATGCTTTAGGACTACACTTTCTCATTGACGATTAAAGAGATATCTCGGAGTCAGTAGTAAAAATCACTGAACATCATTTAACACATTATTAGCTTTAAAATAGACACTCGTCAAATCAAGTCAAAATCAGAAGTGACTAATATCAAGTAAGATGCGTAAAATCTAAGACAATTTCATGCTTCGGATTTGACAGGTAAACGAGATGGCGCTGTACAGCTCCATACATTTTGCGGTAACTCTGATTGTCAAAAGTTGACGTTTGACAATTCAGTGACCGCAAAACATATGACGCAGTACTGCGCAATCTGTTTTGGATGTCATACTAAGGGGCACGTTTTTTTCTTAGACTTTACCTCTCTATAACAATCAATTCACTTTGCTAATATGGTCTACCTAGACAATTATTATTAGCTAGAACTCAAGAAGTCGCTTCTGTCAAAAACTTGTCTCACTATGAAATTGACATGGGAACTTGTTGGTTTTTGTCCATAGATTTCTAGTTTAGACACAGTGGTTGGTCTGACGAGTGTATGAAAAGCCCTTTGATAGATCTCGGGCCAAGTGATAATCGCTTTTAGTTGGAGTTCTCATTGTAAATGACCGCCGTGCTTACCGTTCGCCAACAGAGAAAAGTACGCCACTCTCATACAAAAATGTTTTAGACGCATACTGTTTAATTAGGAAATACTTCAAAGTTGGCTTACTTTTCTCTTGTTACTTGGTACCCCGTGTCTTTCACAAGCAGTACGTTGGAAGAGTAGCGCGTCTGGTTGACTAGTCCTCCTATTTTAATTACATTCATAAAACTATACTCATTTTTTTACATAGCTTAATCAACGAATCATTAAATTTGTAAACGCATTGTAAAAACAAATTAGTATAAGTAGACGATTAGAAATTAATAATGTTGAAATTGGTAATGATTATATTTAGATGGGTCAGCCATTGGAACTGAATGTAGATACAAATGGAATATGATAGTTACTTACGTGTTAGCGCAGTCCACTGTTAATCGTAATGCGCGTATTTCTCATAGTATATTTTGAACTTAGTATACATTGCGTGATTACGTACTAGTTATTTTTTGATGATATTAATAAAAATGCTTTAAAATAATCGCTGTTTTACTTGAAACTTGCCCCGTTGGCCAGCTAATTCGCTCAACTGAGGGTGGTATTCCACTTGTCCAATTTCTTTGTCCAATGTCAGCGCGTCTCACTCTCTCATTAAAGCAAAATGTCGACGCAACACACATTGGACATAGAAATTTGATAGGTGGAGTACCACCCTAATTCACTACGAATTTTAGTGCGTGAAAATATCTGTAGAGCGTGTTATATAGGTATTTCTGCGTGCTTCGCTGTACAATATATTGTTGTAGAAGACTACATCAATTATAGCATAAACTGAATCAGACTGTTTTTACGATGCCAAAAGTGTTACTTATCACATCGTATATACTTTTTTGGTGTCACAATGTTTATTTCAATGAACATAACGCCGTATATCACGCAACTCTCATTTCGTATGTTTTGCCCCGTTCGGCGGCTACGCGAATGGAGCATCTTGTACAAAGAATATAATACATCTTGTATCCCACGTTGGACAGAATTTGATCGTCTTTGGTCCAACAGAAGTTCTAATACTTATGATGCATGAATCTAGTATTAAACTGGATTGGGCATGAGTGGTGGGGATAACTGACAGAACGGGATAGTCTTACGTATCTTTCAGTAGGAATAGCAGAGAAAGCGCTATTATTGTTTGTCCTTATCACAGTCTCACATATTTTTTGCTCCCCACCATTTTTTTAGTATGGATAATGGTGGGCAACGAATAAATTCGACCAATCACAGTGTCGCATTTGCGTATGTTTTGTCCCTCACGGAGGCACGCGCATACCACTTCTATGCGATCCTACCTTCTATGTTATGATGTGTGTTTTAACGCCATCTAGTTTAATTTGACTGTACTCTCTTAACATAGGCCCCTACACTTCGAATGACATCTAATCAATTTCGACGGTAAGTATATTTGCTAGTGTTACTCACTAGATGGCGCCAGGTACGTAATATTTGTGAATAATGTTAGCTACTAGACAAACCCCATCAACGTGCACACTAGCTAGCGCCACTGCTAATTAATCGTGACTATTTAAATTTAACGACAGGTATTTAAAAAGGGGGCCGCTACGTACTGTATTGTGTATTTAAGTACCTTTTGAATACATCAAACTAGTTAGGGTTCCGTACCCAAAGGGTAAAACGGGACCCTATTACTAAGACTTCGCTGTCCGTCCCTTCGTCCGTCCGTCCGTCCGTCCGTCCGTCCGTCTGTCACCAGGCTGTATCTCACGAACCGTGATAGCTAGACAGTTGAAATTTTCACAGATGATGTATTTCTGTTGCCGCTATAACAACAAATACTAAAAACAGAATAAAATAAAGATTTAAATGGGGCTCCCATACAACAAACGTGATTTTTGACCAAAGTTAAGCAACGTCGGGAGTGGTCAGTACTTGGATGGGTGACCGTTTTTTTTTTGTTTTTTTTTTTATATGGTACGGAACCCTTCGTGCGCGAGTCCGACTCGCACTTGCCCGATTTTTTTTTATGTTTTACGGCCGTTTTAACTTTGGACGCATAGATTGACGAATCCAGCAATTTAAAAACTAGTATGATCTATTCAAAAGGTACTGAAATACACAATACAGTACGTAGCGATTCTCTTTGGTAGCGGTAAATACCTGTCGTTAAATTTAAATAATCACGATTAATTAGCAGTGGCGCCTAGTGTGCACGTTAATGGACTCTTAATCTCGTAGTCCTCGTATCCACACATAAATACACAGAAGTAGTTCTGTAGACCTTATGGCCTAAATTGCTATCAGAACTCAAATATACATCTGACATCGAAGATGGATGATATTTCTTAGCTAAAATTATGACTCTTGAGTTTATTTTTCTTCGTGAATTGATTGTTTAGTATCATTTTATTTTGGCAAAGAAAGATAAATGATTAGGTAGGTACCTAGCTAAATTTCTGTAAGACGCGGATACCGAAAACGGAGAAAACGCCCTTATTTATATAAAACCCTTGACACCTAACATAGGTAACAACGCCGAGTCCAGCCAACCCCGAACACCGTCCATTTGTAAGTATAACAGCGCGTTCATTTGTCACAATTACCGCCGAGGCGGAATAACTAGCCAGCCCTCTTGTTATCTGCCCATTCTCTTGCTCATACATTTTTATGAGCGTTTCATTTTATCCACCCATGTCGGTTTGGCGATTTAATACGAGCCCTGGTTTACGGCGGTGTTGTTTCTTGAATATGATTGAGTGTTTCATTTGTGTCTAACCACCTTAGGTATTCATAAAACTTTAAGGGTCTGATTTAATTAAATTATATTTTATTCTCTAACGTATAACAGCGTCTATTGAGCTGCTGTCGTGGCACTGAAGAGCCACTTTTGACAAAGACGTTTTTAAACACTTGAGTACGTCCCATTCGCCGCCGCTGCTGCGAAGTCGTGGCATGCTCGCCGCGCCGCCCGTCGCACCTAACGCCGTTCGTAAGACCCCGAAATCGCGAAAACAAAATTTGGCTGTTCCATACATTTTGGCTGGTCCATTTTCTATGAGGCTAATTTTTTTTTCGCAATTTCGGGGTAAAAGTTGCTCAGTACTTAATCCCAAACCCTCCCTGGCAACGGGAATGCACTTATTTTAGTTATTTTTTGGCCACCGTGTATTTATTCGCAATAGATATGTCCGAGAAAAATGGTGAAAAAGATGGTTGCCCATATCGTACATATGGGCACTATAGGTACCTACCTAAACTACTGTAACTAATAAAACATGTAGATTGTAGATAGGGTTGCCATACGTCCCGGTACGCCGGGACATGTCCCGGTTTGAAGCACGGTGTCCCGGCGTCCCGGCCGATAAGAAAATTGTCCCGGTTTAAAAATCATAGTTATTTAGTAGGGGGCTGGACTTGGTAAATAATAATATACCTACATTTCTACGTTTCATATGGACAAAATTAAAAAAAAATGTTTTATGGTACCTACTTTTACCTAATGTCCAATATCAGTTTCTCAGACACACAATAATTAGATGATTATGGAAATTATGTTATTTTATAGCTTTTAAAGTCTGTAATGTAGAGCTCGAATTTCAGGCTTCCAAGGGCCTAAAACCTCATCAATGGAACTTCGGCCCTCCGAGTAACTCTTGTACATATGACACATATTATTGTTGAGTAACACTAGCGCTGCTTTCTTACAGCTCGACCTTCAGTGTCGCTTAATTTTTAACAAATATAAAAATTTGATTTGAGAAGCTTGGCCTTTTGCCTCGCATGTAAGCTCACCGCGCTGGTTATAAGTACGCTTCGGGCTTATTAAGTAATGTGGAGATTTCTGAGCTCGACCTTCAGCCTCACATTTTACCTAAATTTTTGGTTTGTCTTCCAAATCTCGTCTTCTTCAGCTTAGCCTTTGACCTCGCTGCGCCAAGCTCGGCCTACGGTTTCGCTTTTTAATACAATGGACATTGGTTGGCGTCTATGCTCTAGCTGAGCTTATCCTGAAGCACGGCTTCGACCTCGCATGAAAGCTAGCCTCACTGGGGAACTTCGGATTTTTAGGCCCGGCCCGGCTTTTTTAACACGCTTTCACAATTTTGTCAAAAAAATTTCGCGCTCGCTTCGCTCGCGTTTTTTGCTGGTTGACCCTGAATCCCCTGAATCTACATGGTAGCTTGACTAGTCAATGAATAATAATTTAAACACATGGAAAATTTATCTCCGAAACTACTGTGCTAAAATTTTGAAATAAAAAACACAAAATAGTTCTTTACCTATCTATAGGAAAACCTATTAGAAATGTGCAGTCAAGCGTGAGTCGGACTTAATTATAGACATTTCACTCACGTTTCACATGAAAAAATACATTGTTACAAATTGTGTAACCCTTTAAACGCGACGCGAGTCCGACTCGCACTTGGCCGGTTTTCTTTAAATGTCCCGGTCTGAGTCCCCACACTTATGGCAACCCTATTGTAGATCACTTGCCTATACGAATAAATGAGGTCAATATTAATCAGAAACTTAAACGGTCATTGCAAAACCTATTAGTAAGTAAAGATGTCTCATACTTACAAAATAAGTGTTCGTAAAATGCGCTGTGATTATATGAGGTTGTTTTGCGTAATGGGGGTCGGCGGGGCGAAGCGGACTTACCGTAACCCGCTTACCGCTCCTCTGCTAGAGAGGGGCGGGACTCGATGAACAAGACAATTGATAACATTTATAATGGATCACAAGATGTCTGTACTGTACATCTCATGTATTAAATACTTAAATCTTAGGATATTTTATTCGTTCATATTCCGGTCCAGGGTTAAAAAAAAAAAAATTTAAAATTTAAACTGTTTATTATAAATAAATTTTACAATATTTTTTATGTACTTAACCTAATCTACACTATAATAGATTATTAGCTAAGTGAGAGGTTTTCTTTTAGTTACATCATTGACGTTATTATTACTATATTTTAATCTAATTTATATAACACAGTTGAGACATGGTCACTGTAAAACAAGCAAGCCTAAGCTTCGAACTTAGATGAAGATGGAGTATAGCGTCTAGGGAACATCTTAAAGAAATAAAAGTGGAAACCTACTTACTTGAGGGCTTTTAACTCTTTGGACAATGAATCCGCATAGGTACCTATCCAATGAGAACTCTCAGCTCCCCGGAAAGGCAATTGAGAACAGGTCAAGAGACTGGCGTAGGCGCTAAAAGTGCACGACAGGCCAGACCACACTCCGGCAGACTTGGCCAGACTCAACGAAGCGAACGACGCTAAGTATATACAAAAGCTTGTGTTCTGTTCTAATGGATTTACCTAACCACGTTTATATACCCACCTCTTATACTTTATACCTAGGCACATCAGATTCTATATCCATTCTTAAGATTCTGGTCGTTTTTAGACGTGGTGCCATAAGCAACAGCATATTATACTTTTAAGTCATTCCGTCACATACGAATATTAGCAATAGGAAAAGGATTTTACAATTAAACGAATAAATCTATCGATGTATCGACAATTGATAGACTGGAACGCGTAGCACCACTAGGCGTGATGCGATTGTTCCGACGCTCTTGGCAAGTCATTACAATTGTGTGCTCAACGGGAATCTGATTTTGATCGATTCGGAGCACTAATCTCAGGCCGCTCAAGTTTGCTACGAATCGTGTGCAATCTGCTCCGTGGAGTCTACTGCAAAGGAAATTCATCAAGGCATCGCATGATACCTATATACCTAGTTCTAATGATTGATATAGTCCTACCTAATACATAATTATGATTAGGTCCTACATGGGGAAAGTCCCCGGAACTCGAAATTGATTGTACCTATGTGTTTGTGTAAAGCTTGTGTTAAATTCACTTTATTTAGGTTTAGGTCGTAGGTACTTAGCTAGGTAAAGTAGGTGTTCGGATAAGGTAGGTACGTAAATAGGTAGGTACCTATCACGCTAAAAATTCGATCGAGCGGTACTCAATTGAGCGTTAAAGCTCGTGACAGGTTTAAGTCGGATTTACATATTAAATTCGCATTCACATGAAGTAAAGACCCATAGCTGTTTACAAACATGTGTGTATAGTACTTACTCAGTTTGTTACACGATCCTCCTCCTCATCCTCTACGGATGTAGGATATTACGCCTATCACAGTCCAGTCCCGAACTCTTCTCTATTTGCAGTCTTTCTGTATTCAAAAACCAACAATTTTTGAAAGACTAAAAAGATTATTCAGCATGCGACAATGTAATTTTAATTTCAACGTTCGTCACAATGAAAGTTCTAAATCAATTACCGATAATCATCCCAAATCCTCATAACACAATCAACATATGTACCACACACAATACCTGTTTTTCAATACCGCGCCATATTACGTCGTTGGCTGACGGCGCGGTTTCGTTTAATACCGATTGCGGGATTTGGCAAATTTTCATGTTTGCTTTTAATATAATTGTTCAGTTTATCTGCGGATTACGGACGGCCTCAAATTGAATTGTAATGGCGGGTTGTTAGGACAGGGCTGCCGGCGGGGAGCACGGGTCGGTTAATTTAATTGTGCTTCAATAGTAACATGCAACTCTTAGGTACGATAGATTAAACCCAATTAGAGTCGGACCAAGCAAACTCTGCATGGCTATTGCAATGACAAAGTCTGGCAAATGTGGCAAAGTCATGATCATCATGATTAATTTCAAATTTCTATGGAAATATGACGACCTAAGTGTTTAAAATTACGACTCAACTTATGGATATCCTTTTATCTTTAAGTACATCTTTTCACGTACAACGTTTTACATTAGGTACATAATATTATGGCCCTTTAAATTTCATTAAGTAGATAAAGTAAAGATACATTCAACTGGGATACATTCTGCTTCCTATCCTTCCTTTTTATTGATGTTTACTTCTATTATTTGTTATACCTAAAAATAATTAGAAACACTATGTGAAAATTTCATCAGTCTACCTATACGGTACTTGAAATGCAGCTCAACAACAGAGACTTAGAATTAGGTAGGGTTCCCCGTAATCCTTTGGCTACAAAACCAAACAAATTTTCAGAACCGTAAAAACAAATGTCACATTATTTATTATTATATACATACCTTAAGAGCCAACGGGAGTGGTCATTTCTCCATACAAACGTACTCCTCGTTTTCCTCCGTGGTTTTTGAAGCTAGAGCAATGATTTTTTCAACACAGATTAATATTGTCAATATCTGTGTCGGACCGTTTTGCTTTTTTTGATATTTTTGTTTTTTAAGGCGCTAGAGCCCTTCAAAAATGGCCAAAATGGCCTAATTGACTATGCCGCAATGAGAGGCGTGGCATTCAAAACTGATATCAATTAGCCAAAAAAGCAAAACGGTCCGACACAGATAATTTCATAATCATTTAGATTTCCAAATTTGGTTACGATTGGTTAAGTTTTGGAGGAGGAAACAGAGGAGTACGAAACCTCGATTTTTGAGATTTTTATTACGCAGGATTTTTCGCCTTGTCCTTATCGCACTACTTTTAGGTGCCGCTTCCGTTAGCGAGACGGGTATATTTACCTAAAATATTTAAAACTCAGCTCCTGTTTCGTCTTAACGTCCATATCTAATTTCAAATCGAGAGATCATAATATCGTAGTGTAGCAATTATCAGAAACTCCCGCTTAAAGACGCGGGTGGTAAACTACCTATTGTAATATTTCATATCAATTAAACCTTTACTAGGTACAGTCAACCCTACCGCAGTCGCTGAAGCGTTGTTCCCGCAAATTTTAAGCTTCTGCAATTCTGTAGCGGCCATAACCGGGGGATGGCCGCTTTGTTTAACGACATCTTTCTATTGCAGTTGTAGGGTTAAGGGGGTACACCTGCTAGGTGATTGTATTAGAATAAAGAATTGCTTTATGTTGTGGTATTTATTTTTCTTTAATAATAATTTTGGTGTTTTAATGTTACATGTCGCATTCTATTAAATACTTGTTAAAAAGCGATGTCCACGATGGTAGACGATAGCACATCACCTCAGGCCACCGTTCTGGACACTTGTTTGTGTTTTAAGATAATTATATCCACTACGACCAATCGCCACCACCGCATCGCGTCGACCGACCAACCGCGCAATAGATGTTACACTACAAGGCACTGTGCGTTTCAGCCTTTACTTGTGCGCTACCCAACAAATAACATTTAATTTTAAAAGCACACGAGCGCCTATCACCGCACAATCCTTTAGAAACTGTCCATCCGATTTCAGTATGTAATCTCATGCAGGTAAGGTTTACAACTGTTTAACTCAAAACTCACTTAAATCGGGATACAATTTTATGTTACGTAATCGCTTTACAATTGTAATGGGCTTTGTATGCGAGCAATTTTCTGAAAGGAGAAGGTAATATTTGTACGAGTTTTGAGCAATTTTGTTACTTTGTTGGAATAGGGGTGATAATAATGTTCGGGATTTTATTCTTGCAATGATACCTGCAAATAATCTGGCTGGATTGGATTGTTTTGAATTGATCATTGGATTGAAAGGTTCAAGTTTATTTATTTGTAGGTGGCAATAGGGTTGGATAATCCTCGTTGGACTTCACTTTACACTTGAGATTCAACCAAGATATTATGACATTTGCAATGACAAAAGCAAGGCAATTTTACCTCCTAGTGCGTTAGATTCCAGACAAAAATAAATAGTACATTGTGTATTAAGGGCGGGAAATAAGAAATTACGAACGAGTGTCAATTTTAAGCCCGACGCGAAGCGAGGGCTTAAAATGTTCACGAGTTCGGAATTTCTTTACCGCCCGTGGCACACACAATGTTTTTCATCACACTTGTAAGGAAAAAAAGGAGAATTAATAAAAACAAACTTCTGTATAAAACACTTTTCCGCCCTAGGGCGGAAAAAATCTTTTCCGCCCGCAAGCCCTACGTGTAAATAAGTGTTTTTCATCACACTTGCTCGGAAAAGATTTTTTCCGCCCTAGGGCGAAAAATTCAATTTCCCGCCCGCAAGCCCTACGTGTAAATACATCTTTTCCGAGCAAGTGTGATGAAAATATATTTTTCACCACACCAGCTCGGAAAGGCTTACTAAACACTTCAAAAACTGATAGCAAAGTTGCATTTTATTCAAAACTAATCAAATGCAATTTTTGAGTTATTTTCTTATGTTTGCTGGTAGAATTTACTTTTAAAAGTTTTAAATGATGGTTTTGGATGATAAATATTTAATAACATTCATTTGGATTTGATTTGGTTTGATTTTGTTTATTTTACATTTAATATTTGCTTCGGGTTGGTGTGGTGAAAAATGTTGTGTAACTATTTACCAATTGTTTTTCTTTAAGCTGTATCTTTTACTGATGTGTGTCAATAAAGACTATAAAGAGTATTCTATCTATCTATCTATCATCTCATAATTTTCCGAACACCTTTTTTTTAAACTGATTGGTAATGAATCAGGACTCAAACCCATACGAAGCTGCCTACTGTGCCACTCGACCATCACTTTCCTTGGTTAATTGCGTAAATTGAAATAAATAGTTGTAAGCTCACAATTATGCTTCCGACTAGTCTACTCCCAAAAGGTCGTAACTGCATTTATGTTGTAGATAAAATAGGGGACATACGCTTTTTGAGAGCAAACTTCCCAACCTTATCGTTGGATCGGTTAATCCGACAACTGCTAGCAGGTAAGGGAGTGCGCCACCGATTTATAGCTTAGCATGGGGCAGGGTTGTTACTTTTCAAAAAATTAGCAATTATTTTTTACGGCCCGTCGCTGAAAATAGTTTCGGTTGCGTCTGATTTTCGGGTAAGTAATATAAGACATAACAACTTACACTATAATATTCATATTATATACGCTCATATTGTATAAGTTTGTTTTGTATACCGTTCAAGGTGTATAACGAACGTTAGATATAACATCAAAACATCAATTTTTCTTAAGTATAACGTTATTTAAGTATAATATCATTTTATATAACGATCATTATGTATAACGTTCATAATATCTCAGATTTATAATGTATATTATTCAATACATCTAACACCAAAATGCATAATGCTCGTATAGAATAACCTAACCTACTTTTCTGGCAGCAGTTTGTTTTCTGTAGGGGTCGCAGTTCTAACCTAACCTAACCTACTTTTCTGGCAGCAGTTTGTTTTTTGGAGAGGTCGCAGTTCTACCTAACCTAAACCTACTTTTCTGGCAGCAGTTTGTTTTATGTAGGGGTCGCAGTTCTAACCTAACCTACATTTCTGACAGCAGTTTGCTTTCTGTAGGGGTCGCAGTTCTAACCTAACCTACTTTTCTGGCAGCAGTTTGTTTTCTGTAGAGGTCGCAGTTCTAACCTAACCTAACCTACTTTTCTGGCAACAGTTTGTTTTCTGTAGGGGTCGCAGTTATAACCTAACCTAACCTACTTTTCTGACAGCAGTTTGTTTTCTGTAGGGGTCGCAGTTCTAACCTAACCTAACCTACTTTTCTGGCAGCAGTTTGTTTTCTGTAGGGGTCGCAGTTCTAACCTAACCTACATTTCTGACAGCAGTTTGTTTTCTGTAGGGGTCGCAGTTCTAACCTAACCTACTTTTCTGGCAGCAGTTTGTTTTCTGTAGAGGTCGCAGTTCTAACCTAACCTAACCTACTTTTCTGGCAACAGTTTGTTTTCTGTAGGGGTCGCAGTTCTAACCTAACCTAACCTACTTTTCTGGCAGCACTTTGTTTTCTGTAGGGGTCGCAGTTCTAACCTAACCTAACCTACTTTTCTGGCAGCAGTCTGTTTTTTGGAGAGGTCGCAGTTCTGCCTAACCTAAACCTACTTTTCTGGCAGCAGTTTGTTTTCTGTAGGGGTCGCAGTTCTAACCTAACCTAACCTAACCTACTTTTCTGGCAGCAGTTTGTTTTCTGCAGAGGTCGCAGTTCTAACCTAACCTAACCTACTTTTCTGGCAGCAGTTTGTTTTCTGTAGGGGTCGCAGTTCTAACCTAACCTAACCTACTTTTCTGGCAACAGCTTGTTTTGTATAGGGGTAGCAGTTATAACCTATTTAGTATACATACGCTATTATATTTTATTATCATTATACTAAAAGATAGTATATACTATGATCGATATACGTTATGTATGTTATATAAACTGAATTTATAGTATTTGAGTGTTATATAAAAAATCATTATACAAAATGAGTATTATTTTAACTGACCGTTATTCCTAATAAAAATATTGATTTTGATGTTATAGCAAACGTTCATTATATCTTGTGAACGTTATTAATATGAAATTATATATTATGTAGTTATATCTCGTGGGACGCACCCCTGATTTTCAGTACAGTTATCATATACTTTGTCGTGACAATTAGATTGTAGATAATGGAATGGACGTTTATGTATCTATTTGATAATTGTACAAAAGATACATAGGCATACAACAATATACAAATGGCGGATTTAATGCCAAATGACGTTATTGGATGTTACCTATCTTGTTACAGAGTCGTCGTTTTTATCACAGGCAAACTCATAATTATAAAAATAAAATAAAATAAGTAGAGTCTGTTCGGAAAGAGAAGACTCGTGGAATGTATCCGGCTCCATACATTCCACGACTCTTCTCTTTCCGCACAAACTCTATGTACTTACCTACCCTTATCACACTAGAGGCCGAAAATTGTCTGCCCACTGCCAACCCTAGGGTATGCGCACACGGCACGGCGCAGTAAGGGCCGCGCACACTGCAACAATGGCGGTGTGACGGCACTTCATTATTGCCGCATTGAGCCGTTGTTATTATAGCTAGGGAGGCACTGTCCATTCATTCGGTAAGTGATATCGATGCTATGAAGGTTTCGATATTCGATAAAGTTTAATCAGCGAAATAGCTCGGACTCTAGCCCGAATGGCAGCCACCGAAACATGTAACAAATTAAATAAAATTTTGTCATCGCCTCCCGTTTGATACTTTGTTAGAAGATAGTTTAGATGTTATTATAAATAAATAAAAATTATATAAAAACCGGGCAAGTGCGAGTCGGACTCGCGCACGAAGGGTTCCGTACCATAATGCAAAAAAACTGCAAAATAAAAACGGTCACCCATCCAAGTACTGACCCCGCCAGACGTTGCTTAACTTCGGTCTAAAATCACGTTTGTTGTATGGGAGCCCCAATTAAATCTTTATTTTATTCTGTTTTTAGTATTTGTTGTTATAGCGGCAACAGAAATACATCATCTGTGAAAATTTCACCTGTCTAGCTATCACGGTTCGTGAGATACAGCCTGGTGACAGACGGACGGACGGACGGACGGACGGACGGACGGACGGACGGACGGACAGCGGAGTCTTAGTAATAGGGTCCCGTTTTACCCTTTGGGTACGGAACCCTAAAAAAAAAAGCGCTGTACCTTTTTATTATAGTAATAACTAAATCATGAAACTTTGCATGTATTAGGATTTCATCAGGCATTTCAATAAACGCCTTACGGATATACGGACATAAATGGTATTAGGCGCGTATTTTTTACATGTTTATGCAAGTAACTGACGGTCTTTCCACCGCTATACAACCGGCTGAATATTTTATTTTAATTCATGATAGCATCTAAACTATCATCTGACAAAGTATCAAGCGGGAGGCGATGACTGACGATATTTGCTCCTGGCCCGCGGTCTAACACCAGTACCTACTTGCAGAGTCAAGTAAAACCTTTACCCCTCGTATGCGGCCTGTCACATTTGATCATTGAAAAAGTGACCTTGATATTTAAATAGTTATTTGTACAACAAGAGATCAAAGTTTGATATTTCTTCGAGTGCTTATTTTGAGTCCCGTGCAAGCGAAAGATTCTATAATAGATTCACGAGCGTAGCGAGTGAATCTAATTTAGAATCTTGAGCGTAGTAAGGGATTCAAAAGCGCACGAGATGTAAATAACTTTGATCTCGTGTAGTACACAAAATTTTTCACCCTAAGCGGTGAGAACATACCTAGAGGGACAGAGATAATAGAACCCAAGTATCGAACTTGTATTAGACCCCGCATGTTGAAATGACATTTGACTATAAAGGTCACTTGAATGTCATTTTGTCTCACTCAGTGAGCAAAATCGCATTTTGCTCACTGAATGAGACAACTCAGTGAGCAAAATGCGATTTTGCTCACTGAGTGAGACAAAATGACTCAGTGAGCAAAATCGCATTTTGCTCACTGTTTTTAAGAAGCAAAGTACCCTTGTTCGAGCTGCTGAGGTGAAAAATAGATTTAAATTCACACGCACGGATCCGTGTCTAAGCATACGAGGGGTTTATCGACATCGATGTCATCGATATCGCCCCTCCCTGCGCCCCAACCCTTTCGGCTTAATTCCATAATTGGGGGTTAAGCTCTCAGCAGATGGCCTTTATTATCACACTGATTATTTCCAGCTCTGTTATGACACTGATTTTATCCGCGCGTCAAGGACATAAATCATCGGCGGATGTTATCGGTTTTTAGTGTTATTGAGCTGGTTTATTGAGTGTTTGTTATGAAATAATGTTCGCAAAAAAAGATGTAAGTTTAGGGACCTATATTCAATTTAGCCTATAGATTTTGCTACTTAACAACAAAACAAATTGTTAAGATTTATGTTGGTATATACCTAAGTATGTATATCTATTAATTTAAAAAAACAGGGATACATATATGGACTTTAGAAGGCACAGCAGCACTAGATGGAGAATTTCTGTGTGCGAAGGCGGACACAAGATCGCCTAGGGTGGAAAAAGGGAGGTGGGTGCGTAAAAGTCTTCATATAGTACATGGTATAATAATATACTCCGCCTGGTACTCCATTCCGAGATTCGCGTATGACCTAACTGACACGCGCCTACGTCATCATGCTGTTTACAGGTTCTCAAACTTTGAAATGTGGGAGAATTTTAACCAACGGTGAAAATTATTTTAACGGCATTAATTTTAAGTTATTCATGTAGAAACATAGTAAAATAAAACAAATCTAATGTATTAAATTAAACTTTATTTATCTATACAAGACAAACGTTTAAAAAACTAATTCACAGTTACACATTAATTACCAAGCTTACGACGTGAAAAGTTTGGAAAACACTGCGACTGCTGACACTGAGCGAGAAGGAAATAACAATTAACACGCGTTCGACAAGGATGACGGTCAGGGCATGAAGTTATCTAGATCCGAATTGTCAAATGTCCACAGCGCTATCCTGTGTTGCCAGTAGTATAAACAGAATTACCCGAAAGTCTGAAATTTCTTTCGTGAATCGGAAGATATTGCTAACGAGTAATTAAAAATGACGTGTTATTGTAAAATTTAAGCTAAAATACATATAAATGAAAATTATAAAATTATAAAGAAATATTTTAACTTATTAACCATAGGTATAATGTACCCATGTAACATATATGTTATGTTGAAATAAAGTGGCAATGTTATTGTGACGTAATCGCGTGTCACTCTGGGAATGGAAGACCATGTTTTATTAGACCATGATATAGTAGGTAACTAAAACTGCACCACCAAAAAAGCATAATATGATGATGATGATGATAAAAGGGTAGAAAGGTATGTATTTTGTTAGTTAGTTGAGACTCAAACATATTTCAGAAAAAGTGGACAATACACCAAAACTTAACTACGAGCAAACGAGTACTCGGGTACACATTCTTAGGTTGAGTGTCATGTCAAGTAAGTAGAAAAAATGTAGCTTTCGATTCTCTTAACTCTGCGATGTCTACAGGAAAGCTGCGAACGAATTAAAGCACACAATAAAATGTGTATGGCTCAGTTTATATCTACTTATACAGAAACGACATCCATTTAGTCACTCTGTAGTTAAGCCTCTTTCAGGCAATGGCTCAATCTTAATCACAATACTTATCCTCGAGGAAATGTAATGAATGCCTCGAGTGGAGGTAATGCGAGGAAGACAGTCAGTGCTATATACTTATAGGGAATAACGAACACTTTGGGGACATTTTAAGGGTAATATGACTAATATGTCAAGGAAACATATATGACGTTACACGGGAAATGTACCTTATGGCGGCTGGCGCATATTGTGCGACATAAAATAATAAAAAGAGTCTGGCCGCAATATCCTATAGTGAAACTGCAGCTGGCAGAAGTGTAATACCTTTCTTAGGTGCCTTTATTTGTGTTATTATAAGATATAGTTTTACTAAATTCCAAGCCTAGAATCCCCTTGGTTTGGCCAAAAAAAATTTTTTTTTAAATCGTTTTTATTTTTTCGTAGCTAAACTAGTGGTTCGATTGTTTGTCTCAATTTTTTTCTACAATTTCTTGTCGGACGATACGCTGTTATTTACGACGCTCCAACACAAATAGTAGGTAGACGTTTAGTCTAGTCTATATGGCACAGGTAGCATACTAATTTAACTCCTCCTGTCTCCATCATCATTCATCAAATAAGCTCGATGGTACCAGAATATTGCATTATTTATTTACATTAAACTTTATTGCACATAGAATTATAAGTAACTAATGGCGGACTTAATGCCTTAAGCCCCATATGGCATTCTCTAGCAGTCAACCACTGGGCCAAAAAGAGACGATGCACGACATCCATCACCCAACTTACAGTAGAGGTAGGTATATAAAGTTTCAGCTAAATCGAATAATGTGAAGTGTGTTTAATTTAGCTTGCAAGATTTGACCCGAACATATTACAAAGAAACAAACTAAAACATTCAGAAACTAAAAACAAACTAAAACTAAAACAAGCCTGTAAAAACTAATACATTCAGAACCAGTCCGCCGGATGGTATCGGCCTGTCAGTTAGAACAAAATTTTGACAGTTCCGAACAACTGACAGGCCAATACCGTCCGGCGGACTGTTAATCAGTGGGCCCTCCGTCACGCTATATCGAATGAAATGTAAGTACCCCTTTAAGTTTTATTTTGTAAAGGATTTTGAACAGCGGGCCTAGCGCGACGTTTTGGAAACTCAAAATCTCATACAAAATGAGACTTAACGCTAACGCGTACCCCTAATAGCATTTTGTTGTAGGGATTTTGTTGGGCCTTTGTTTACGTATTAGTTGGGCAACCGTTATATTTGGCCGTACGATTTGCTGGAGGGCCCTCGACAAAGGCCCTCCCGAAGATTCCCAACAGAGGGCCATAAGAGTAATTTTTTCGTTGGGCCTATTTAAATAAATCATACAATTATTCAACGGTGGTGGTTTTGGTTGGGCCGTGGTTGGGCCTATACACATTTGTTCGATGGTTGGTTAATTGTTACATTTGGCCGTACGATTTGCTGGAGGGCCCTCGACAAAGGCCCTCCCGAAGATTCCCAACAGAGGGCCATTAGAGTAATTTTTTCGTTGGGCCTATTTAAATAAATCATACAATTATTCAACGGTGGTGGTTTTGGTTGGGCCGTGGTTGGGCCTATACACATTTGTTTGATGGTTGGTTAATTGTTACATTTGGCCGTATGGCTTGCTGTAGGGCCAACTGCAAAAAAATAAAAAAGGGCAATTTTTTCGTTGTGCTTCTGTTTGCAAATTCAACAATTACCCAACGGCAAGTCAGGTAGGTCGGTAGGTAGTCGTGCACCAGGTTGAAGTCCCAACACAGCTTGTCCCACAAAGGGCCAACATTGTAACTTTAACGTTGGGCCTGGTGTAGGATTCTTACAATACTACCGTAGGTAAATAGTTGTGTAATTTATAGTGTGCCTACAGTCTAATTATGTAGTGGGCTTTTGTTTACGAGTCCTACAGTTACCCTACGTTAAGTAAGTGGTTGTGTAATACGACGTTGGGCCTTTGCTGATAAA
This sequence comes from Cydia splendana, assembly GCF_910591565.1. Classification (NCBI taxonomy): domain Eukaryota; kingdom Metazoa; phylum Arthropoda; class Insecta; order Lepidoptera; family Tortricidae; genus Cydia; species Cydia splendana. The sequence goes on along the minus strand of NC_085976.1, from coordinate 6,141,055 downwards.
TATTACAATTACACTACGGTAGGCATTGGTTGTATCCACATGAAGGCCCTAAGGCTTGGCAGCAGTTGTTGTTAATCTTCTCTGTATCGTTCCAATTTTAGTATATGTACTGCCGAAGCAAGTACACTTAAATACTATACACTCTAATTTGTATATATACTAACCGCACTTCGAAACTTCGTAAGCGAGATTTATGTTTTTTGAGATTTAAATTGAGAAAATGTTGGTAAAATACAATTTTTTAAATTTATGTATAATTTTTATAGTTATAGCTATTAGATTTATAAGTTACTTTAAAAAAATATTATGATTATATCCGGAATAATCGAGAAAATAACTATAACTTCGATGTTTGGAGACAGTAACGCCATCTAGTGACGCCACAAGCAAACTCAACTGGTATTGTTGGGCATCAGTACCACAGCCAATGTTGGTAAATGCGATATTTGTGCTCACTGGGCCAACGAATGTTATCGTTGTTTAGCCACCGGTACCAAAATACACAAAGGCCCATTGTTAGGCGTCAGTGCCACAGCCAATGTTGGTAAATACGATATTTGTCATCATTGGGCCATCGGATGATATCTTTGACTAGCCAACGTTACCAAAATACACAAAGGCCCATTGTTGGGCATCCGTGCCACAGCCAATGTTGGTAAATGCGGTATTCGTCACCATTGGGCCAACGAATGTTATAGTTGTTTAGCGAACGGTAGCAAAATACACAAAGGCCCATTGTTAGGCCTCAATGCTACAGCCAATGTTGGTAAATGCGATATTTGTCGTCATTGGGCCATAGTATGATATCGTTGATTAGCCAACGTTACCAAAATAAACAAAGGCCCATTGTTGGGCATCAGTGCCACAGTCAATGTTGTTAAACGCGATATTTGTCATCATTGGGCCATCGGATGATATCGTTGATTAGCCAACGTTACCAAAATACACAAAGGCCCATTGTTGGGCATCAATGCTACAGTCAATGTTGGTAAATGCGATATTTGTCGTCATTGGGCCATCGGATGATATCGTTGATTAGCCAACGTTACCAAAATAAACAAAGGCCCGTTGTTGGGCATCAATGCTACAGCCAATGTTGGTAAATGTGATATTTGTCGTCATTGGGCCATCGGATGATATCGTTGATTAGCCAACGTTACCAAAATAAACAAAGGCCCATTGTTGGGCATCAGTGCCACAGCCAATGTTGGTAAATGCGATTTTTGTCATCATTGGGCCATCGGATGATATCGTTGATTAGCCAACGTTACCAAAATACACAAAAGCCCATTGTTGGGCATCAATGCTACAGCCAATGTTGGTAAATGCGATATTTGTCGTCATTGGGCCATCGGATGATATCGTCGATTAGCCAACGTTACCAAAATAAACAAAGGCCCATTGTTGGGTATCAGTGCCACAGCCAATGTTGGTAAATGCGATATTTGTCATCATTGGGCCATCGGATGATATCCTTGACTAGCCAACGTTACCAAAATACACAAAGGCCCATTGTTGGGCATCCGTGCCACAGCCAATGTTGGTAAATGCGGTATTCGTCACCATTGGGCCAACGAATGATATCGTTGTTTAGCGAACGGTAGCAAAATACACAAAGGCCCATTGTTGGGCATCACTGCCACTGCCAATGTTGGTAAATGCGATGGTGGGCCAATACAAAATTAATGTTGGCTACGGAACGAACCTCATCCCAACGTTTTCCCTACCGTTGGCACCGTGGGCCCCAACGAAAATGCTACTAGGGACGTCGTCACGCTATCGAATAAAATTTAAGAGATGCACCGGATATTCGGTTACTATCCGGTATCCGGCCAAATGTTAAAATACTGGCCTACTATCCGGCCGGATACCGGATAGTGACATTGCTTGATTTCGGAGTAAACAAAATTGTAATAAGAAACAGTCACGGTCATAATCGTACCCGTTTCTATTTTAAAACAATTTAAACATTCCACTCACTTGCACGCGCACTCATTTCGAACCTAGAAATGAGTCCGCGCGAACGTTCACTACGAAACAGGTCAAAACCTGCACAATGCGCACTTGAAAAACCTAAATGTAGGTATAGTTCCGCCGGCCGAAAATACGGCGGCCGGATACCGAATATTCGGCCTATGGGCAGGCCGAATATCCGGTATCCGGCCAAACAACTATCCGTTGCATCTCTAAAATTTACACTATAGGGGTATAGTTCTTTTATAATTTAATACAAATGGTCTCCTTTTTTCCCTCGCACTGTACTGTCAATTCAGGCTTATGTTTGGTCTTCTTAGGGTAGAAGCAGACCTTCACCAGCTCGCAGAAGGGAGCTTCGATCATCATCCATAGCGGAGCAGCGATTATGTATGACAGGCACAATACGCCAAGGCACATCATCACCTGAAAAAAAAAATACTTTTATTTTTTACTTTACATTACTATATTTATTATATTTACTATACGTAATGCACGATAAGTAAATGCCATCATTCTGATGTCAGTGTACGTTGGAATTGGCATGCGGGACAGAATTAAACAAAGGTGTGTAAAATTCTCGGAGGAAAAATTTTATAAATACGGGGGTTAGGGTGTAAACATGTAACGTCAACCGGGGTAAATAGGGATGGCTGGGGTGAATAGGGACTACGCTTAAAATGTGATTTAGGTACCTGGCAACTTCTTAAAAAATACCCACACAAATTGTATCATTCGATTGAAAGTAGTAGATTTTTTATGATACAATTTTTGTGGAGATCTTTTAAGAGCGTTTGACGGTAATGATTGTATAGGTATGGGCACGAAAGTTGAAGTCACGCACACAACAACAATATCATGTACTTATGTAATGACAGCGAGCGAGATTTAGAATTAGTATTCTTTTTAGGGTTCCGTACCCAAAGGGTAAAACGGGACCCTATTACTAAGACTTCGCTGTCCGTCCGTCCGTCCGTCCGTCCGTCCGACCGTCCGTCCGTCCGTCCGTCCGTCCGTCTGTCTGTCACCAGGCTGTATCTCACGAACCGTGATAGCTAGACAGTTGAAATTTTCACAGATGATGTATTTCTGTTGCCGCTATAACAACAAATAGTAAAAACAGAATAAAATAAAGATTTAAATGGGGCTCCCATACAACAAACGTGATTTTTGACCAAAGTTAAGCAACGTCGGGCGTGGTCAGTACTTGGATGGGTGACCGTTTTTTTTGCATTATGGTACGGAACCCTTGGTGCGCGAGTCCGACTCGCACTTGCCCGGTTTTTTCATACCTATAGCAACTGCCAACTGCAAGATGGACCAAAAAGTTTCTTCGAGGTTTTTTTTAGCTTAATATCGTCTTACGTCACTTAAGTCACATTCACCCATTCATACATACAATACTGTTTTTGCGATTCTCTTAGCGACACTTGCACCATCCCACTAACCCGGGGTAAACCGGTTAAACCGTTAATCCAGTGTCAAATTTTACCACCATGGCAACTCCAGGTTTAACCAGTTAACCCCGGGTTAGTGAATGGTGCAAGTGGCCCTTAGTACTCTGTGTAGCTTTGTTTCTAATCATTCACCTCAGCTCTTCTGGCGTTACCTATTGTAAGATTGTATTAACTCACCAACTGATTGATGGAGCTGTACGTCAACACAGCATAGGCGCCAGTCGCAGTTCTGATGATGCTCACATGCACCAGGAAGGCCGCATAAGACAGGCGTCCTAGAGGGTCCCAGCCACGCCACTCTAGCACGCCGCGGTACAGATCTGAGGTACAAATAAGTTTTAGCAAACATTTTTAGTACTTAAACACAAGCTTTTATCGCTGACAGAACTGTTCTTTCCACTGGCAACTAATAGCAACTATTAGTTATTCTGTGCTCATCGAGACTATTCCAACAAATCCCAAACAATTAGTTTACGTTGTTTTATCGGAGAGTTCCCAGGGTCACCTTCTTGACCTTCTGTCTCCAACATCAGATCAACTCCATGTCATTTTAATATTGCGTTGTCAATTTGTCATCCGGTTTACATAATTATGGAATCGGAAATCGGGAAGTGGGTTAAATTTAGCTTCCAAGAGTTCCAAGATTTGACCCACTCTAATATACTTCGAATTTGATTAACAACTTACTTTCAAACTTAAAGACCGCGCCAGTGATAAGCGCAGCAAAACCGAGTCCATACAGGAGTCTTAAAGCGCACGCGTAAACCGCCCGCGCCGCCAGCGGAATCTCTATGCCGTCGATGTATAGGAAACTGCCACTCGAGATTAGAAACACGAATAATGGGAACAGCCCGTAGTATAAGGGAGTATATTTCTGAAATAAATAAATAAATATTAGGGGTCATCTTACACACATCAACCTAGCCCCAAACTAAGCAAAGCTTGTATATACTATGGGTGCTAGGCGACGATATACATACTTATAGAGATAAATACATACCTACGAGTATATACATAGAAAACACCCATGACTCAGGAACAAATATTGGTGGTCATACACAAATAAATGCCCTTACCGGGATTCGAACCCAAAACCATCGGCTTCACAGGCAGGGTCACTACCCACTAGGCCAGACCGGTCGTCAAATTATACATTAAACCGTCATTAATGGAAAACAATGTAGGTATGATTATGATAGCCACACGGACCAATGTCAACTTATAACAACAATAACCAGTAGTTACGATTGAGACACACGGCCTGATTCAAACTTTAAGTTACGTAAAAATCTGCTCATAGATCGGATATCAGTGTCAGTGTCAAAAGTGACGTTTCTTCAAACAAAAACGTCACTTTTGACACTGACATATCCGATCCATGTCATATCTTTAGCAAATTTTTGACGTATCTTGTAGTTCGAATCAGGCCGACAGTTCTGTAGTGTGATCCTCTCTTTCGAAACGTTTTATCTAGAGTTAGACCAAGAAAAGCATGGTCGCATATTTACCGCGTCACCATGCCTGTCACGTTCTAACAAGTACATATGTAAGTGCGAAAGTGACAGGCATAGTGACAGGCGATAAAAACCGTACCATGCTACTTCTTCTTCTATTAAGTCGGTCCCTCACTGCTGAGGATCGTGACTCCGCTTGCTAATTTTTCCTATGGCAGCTCTCCACTTCTCCCTGTCGGTTTCTTTGTGGAAAGCGTTGCTTAGTGTGATGTCCATTTGGGCGGATATTTGGTCATACCATCTCGTTGGACTTGGTCCTCTAGGCCGTCTGCCGTCCACCTTTCCCATCACCATAAAGTCTCTCCAAGTTGTCAGGGTCTCTGCGAGCTATGTGACCGAAGTATCTCAGTACTCGTTGAAGACAGATGATGGATAGTCTAAGTTCCTTTTCCAATTTATGGATACATGCTACTACCGCCGAAGTATTTCGTGTAAAGCGACAAACGATAAACGAACCACACTGAGTTACAAGTGACAAAAACTATAATTGTTTACCATAATGGTTACCATCCTAGTCTTGTGTTTCTTTGTCACTATAGTCAACTCTAGGCCTTAAAGACTGATTTTAACATTTAGGTAATAGGGGGTATTACTGCAATGTTCTGCCGCCAGAGTGCAGCACTAAGCTAGCTAGTAAATCATAGATACATACTGCGCCTTACTGTTTTTTGACAAGTTTTCACAAACAATAAGATATGACATTGATGCATCAAGACGGTTTGTTAACAAGGGTCTACCGGGAAACGCGTAAATCGAAATTTAGTTATCTGCCTCTTTATCGCTCGAATATGCATGAGTGATAGATAGGTTAGATAACGAAATTTCGATTTTCATGTTTCGACGCCCAGATTGTGATGGATAGTGGTAGTGGCGCCCCCTATTAAATGAACAATGTTCCGTTACTGAAAATTTAGTATCTTAATTTCTTACTCATAAATATTATTTAATTACATTACATCTTCGCCAAACGCCACGCGCATTATTGATCTAACTTGTGCTGCTGCAGCCATTAGACTAGCATCGTTATCTTATCTTATCGCTGTCGCCAGTCCGATGGCGTAGTTGACTAGATTCGTGTGCCCGCGCTTGTACATGCAGGTTGTTGAAAGTGAGGACTGTCTCTTGTACCTTATACTTGGTGACGTCAAACTTGTGCTGCTGCAGCCGATAGACCAGCATCGCCGACGCCAGTCCGATGGCGTAGTTGACTAGATTCGTGTGCCCGCGCTTGTACAGGTTGTTGAAAGTCGGGTCTGTCACGAAGATTTTACGGGCCACTCTGTGAACACGGGTTTCTTAATTTGAGTACTTACGGAGGGATTCCAAGAATTCAATACATAACTGAGTTAATTGATACTTTTGACTAATCATTTTTCAAAACACATTATTATTGCCGATTGTACTTAAAACTCCCAAAAAATTGGACTCATCAATACGAATCTAATGAGTTCTGCCTCAAGCTAAGCTAACCTAAGCTAATACTAGTAGATACTGAAGAGTGAGTTCTACTATGCAACTTTTGGGTTCATCATAAGATCAGCATTCGTTACGACCAGGTAACACAAGCGATGTAAGTACTAGGGACCATGGACGGGCCCTTAGATTCTTCGGACATATTATGCCGTGTCCAATCATGATGTAGAGAAATACATAATTTTAGGCGGAATAAATAGCGAAGTGCTTGGGGTCACACATTATGAAATGATCGAATGCTATGAAGAAGCACTGAAGAGGTCAGCTAACGGTAGTCTGCAACGTGCAGTCCCCATCCCATGGCTTATATGACCGCACAAAATGGAGATAAACACACATATGGTCACGATCCTCAGCAATGAGGGACCGAGAAAGAAGAAGAGAGACTGGGAAGGGGAGTAGTAAACTACTTACTCGGGTGAAACAAACAGGATAGGGCTGAGATTCTGAACGACGATGTGGACCGCCGGTGTTACCAGGCCAACCAAGATCGCGGCGGCGACGGCCATCTGGCGGAACTTGGCGCTGGTCACGAGGCAGAATACTACCAGCCCGAGAACGCTTAGCTGCATATCCGCTCCTAAGTACCTATGGAAATAAACTGTAAATGTAAGCTATAAAACAATTAGATTGTTGCTGAACGTACAAAATGCAACTGAAGTTGAAGCCCATGGGGTTTTTTCAACTATTAGCCTTTTAATAGTGGAAAAAGTCACGATCAGCCGAAATGTATGAAATCGAACATTTTCCCCGCGATTTTGAGGCCGGTGTTATCGTCAAGTGACCAACAAAACTCAAAAATAGCAAACGGAAACGTTCGTATTTGTCATGCTACTTCAGTCAACCTCAGTAGTTTTTGTACCGAGACTGACTGAAATATCAACATACGTACGAACATTTCCGTGAAATTATGATGGAAAAGAATTATACACTAGAACTAGAACTGTATATTTCATAACGTAGAGTTTAGTGCAAGATTGTAGATCCAATAAGGGCTCATTAAGACGATGCGAGAACTCGCATGCGAGTTTCATTACATTGCGGGTTTTGATCAGTCGGTTGAATTGGACGTACCTAACCAACAGTCCGCAATGTAACTAAAATCGCATGCGAGTTCGCGCGCTGTCTAAATCAGCCCTAAAGGCTGGTGATGATGGCTCACCATGTGTGCGGCATGCAGTCTGAATTGTCCACGTAGTTGTTGACATACAACAAGTTGTAGAACCAGTCGCTTCTGCACTGGGTTGCCTCCTTGTGCACCAACGACTGAAAACCATTTCATATTCATATTCATATCAATTATTGCACACCCATGTACCCCATTTAATTTACCATGGCGAGATTCCACTTGAAAATGCACAAAGAGAACCATAATGTTGATTAGTTTAACAATTGCTTTACGACATTATTAAATTGTACAACAGGACTTAATCGCGTATTTAAGTTTTAAGATTTACCTCCGACGTTTCGAGGACGGCGTTGTTCCCGTGGTCTCGGAGAAGACTGGCTCATAGTTGACATCAACATCTTCTAGCCGCGCGAGTTTTTGGAACTACCCGCACTTGGTCTTGTTTATCAGTTCGAGACCACGGGGACAGGGACAACGCCGTCCTCGAAACTTTGGAGGTAAATCTTTAAACTTTAATACGCGATTAACGGCGCGATTCGGGAAATGAATTAGAGATTCACTAGATATGAAATAGTAAAGATATGTGACGTTCCGCGGCAAAAGGTACCTTATGGCGGTTGGCGCTTACGCTATTATTAACGCCGCTCCAATATTATTGCGGCCGCCAATTCATTTTCCGAATCGCGCCGTAAGTCCCCGTTGTCCAATTTAATAATGTGTAAAAATCGTGAAAGTTTAAATCAGTGAATTGCTTTACGAGCTTTGCTCTTCAAAGTCAGCATGTGGTGGCAAAAAATTATGCTGGGTATCCTTTGTTGTCACTACTCGTATTGTTTATAAAAATCTTTTATTTTTAATCACCGTCTCAAGTGGAATCCCGCTATGGTAAATGAAACGGGGTATAATGTGTACATGTGTTTACAGTAGGTCTTATTTATATCTTAGGTTACAACATGCATCCGTAAGGGCAGACTTGCGTCTTCTTTTTTTTGTGCTACTTTTTTGTGTCGTTTTTCTTTGTGTTGGCTTACGTGTCGCCACTAATTCATCGTTTTATGTTAGGTCCCCACTGAAAACCAGCGCTACGGAATGTTGTTGTTGTTGTTGCTTGTCCTAGGGCACCCCGGAGGTGCAAAGGGCCTCCACGAGATCCTTCCACGCCTTTCTATCTTGAGCAACCGTCTTGGCCTCGTTCTAACTAGGGATTGCAAATCCGAATCTATTTTACAAAATCCGGATTTTCGGATAATTTTCACGCCGAAATCCGAACTTCGGATAAAATCCGGATTTAGGGAATGTTTTCTAGGTACCAGGAATAAATAAAAAAAAAACGACTTTCTAATAAGAAATTTGTCTTTTTATTTACTGTAATAGTCTTATGATCAAATAACAAGTTAATATTAATTACACAGTTATATTATATCAATAACAAAAGCAACTTGAACAAAAAAATATCTTGTTTAATAATTTTAATTAAGAATCCTACAGTCACAACACTGAGATCAAAATTTCTTGGGGGTTTTAGCACATCTCCACTGCGGAAGTTGCGGAACCTAAGTCAAAGCCAAAGTCAAAATATTCTTTATTGAGTAGGCTTAGCAACAAGCACTTTCGAATCGTCAGTTACAAATATTATCTTATACTAGACGGGCCCGCAGCTCCGCTCGCGTAAGTGAAATAAAGAGTTTGTCTTAAATTTAGTTAAATACCGATATTATTATGTATTCAACCCTACCAGGGTTTATAACTGTGATAGGGATTTCTTATTTGTAGCCGTTATTTGGATAACTTAATTCGCAAATTTCTCATTGCGAAAAGGCAAGATGGTATTTTTTCATCTACGTAGGTATTTATTTAAACCTTATTTCAACAAAAAAAAATATTTATTTTTATAAGCCTAGTTGCAAAAACATTTATTAGATTAATTTCCGCCTTAAGACAAATATGGACGACCACCGCCGATAAATCGCCTTTTAATACAAACGTAGGTAGTCCCCATTTCCCTTTCTGGATACTACCATTAGGTACTTACTACGGCTACGGTGACGCAACGACTCAAAGTGAGTCCTAGCCTCCGACACCAGATCACGCCATGTTTCTCGGTCTTGCAATAGCTCTCGCCAGTCGCCATGGCCGAGGTTGAGCAGGTCTTGAGCAACTACGTCGTTTCAGCGGTACCTAGGACGTCCACTCGGGCGTCTCCCATTTTGTTGTCCCAAGTACGCTCTCTTCACGGCACGGTCCTCTCCCATTAACTCTAAGTGTCCGAGCCACTGAAGCTGCCGCTTTGGTCTCTCAATATTTCGCCACTATATCGTAACACATCCTTATTTCTATGGCAACAAAGTTATACCTATTACGATATTTGGCTGACTGCTGACTGTACATTTGCTTATTTGCAGTAATCAGAACATTTTAACGGTGCAAAAGGCAATTGTATAATAGTTTAACAAAAAATCCGAAAATTCGGATTTGGGTTTAAAAATCCGGATTTAGAAACGGATTGAAAAATTGGCGGATAATCCGGATTTTCGAAGTTCGAATAATCCGGATTGCAATCCCTAGTTCTAACTTAGTCCTGCGGCTACGGATTGCCGATTTGCCGTGGATTTATGCTGAGTGGGGCATCCTATTTTAGCGTCAATGTATTTTTTTTCTACATGTCTTTTTTTCTTTACGTAAATTAATGTATATACTGGGTCAAGCAGATCTTGTCATTAGAAAAAGGCGGCAAATTTGAAAAATGTAGGCGCGAAAGGATATCGTCCCATGGAAAATTTGAATTTCGCGCCTTTTTCTACTGACAGGATTTGCTTGACCATCTATACATATTTCCATTAATTATTCTTCTTTCAAAAATATACCTACTGATGTACTGTGTTCTCCCACGCGACAACACACAGGGAAAGTTTTGGCTGTCTTATAGAAAATCCCTGCACTTTCCAATAAGACGTAAATGCACGAATTTAGACAATATTTTTTTCGAATTTTCAGGTGACATTGTAAAACACTTAAATAATAATAACTATGTTTTACATTGCGGAGTATGACTAATTTTAATAGAACCGGTTTGTAAATCGCGGTAAGTTATCTCGGAAAACAAACAAATAAACGCCTTCAGATTTTTAACAGCAATTTCGACGTAACCAACGCTATGATTTTAAACGGAAGTTCTTTGTCACGCACCTACTGCACTGGCACTGACTACCCTTTTGACAGATTTCGACTTGTGAGATCATTATATAAGTATTCATCTCATTCACAGAAGTGAACTATACCTACTACTTAAATATAGGTGTATTCTGAACTATATAAAAACTACTTTATATTTACCTTCCATAAAGGTCCACTTCCCAAATGCCTTTGCCACGTGGCCACGAAGGCCAGAACCACGGCGTTCACGGGTGCAAATCTAAAACAAAATGACGATGACAAAACAAAGTTTCCACATTGTCCAATACTCCCTAGTGAGTCCGATAATCCACAACTCCCACGGGAATAAAGGCAATCCGGTGGGAAGAGTGTCACTCCGCCACTGCCAACTATCCTCGTAAGACTGGCCAATTTTGACGTATACTTGTAACTTTCTTTTGTTTCTATATGCGCCACCGTTAACCTAGTGTCAAATTGTACTCGTAACTCCAGGTTTACCCGGTTAACCCCGGGTTACTGAGATGGTGCAAGTGGTGCTAAGAGTTCAAAACTCGAATATAATTTGTAATTGTACAAACGCGGAGACTTACTATGCTTTAACAATGGTTTATTTATAATATATGTCCTCACCTGAGCCATCTGATGAGTACACCCTTCGGCAGCATGTCCCAGCCGATTGGTCGTTTCTCCTCCATCAGCAGCAGGTTATAGGCTAGAAGGAACCCGGAGACCAAAAAGAAGGTCTGGACGATCAGTGTCCCGTTGAATAGGAATGTTGCTGCAGCGTTGTGGTATATCTGGAACGTAAATACTTACGATCTTCACGATCAAAATTTTGATAAAAAAGTTTATATAATTATTAGTACGGTTCTAACACTTCTAACAAACCCAACACAATTTGATTGCGTTGTTCTATCGTAAACTTCCTATGGCCACCTCCTGTGTCCATCATTCATCAATTGTATTCATTGTATATGTCTTTCCCTCATTGACCTTAGATGCGATTCATGCGATACAATTGTAGTGCATAATTATTTACCATCGTATTTATAACACGTTCGTGTCTTGCCACTTCAGTCAGTCTCGGTACAAAAGGTACTGAAGTTGACTGAAGTAATAGCATGACAAATACGAACGTTTCCGAGAAAAGTACGATGGAAAACGATTATGCGCTACATCTGTAACTTCTGTTATGAACGTACGTTTTCTAGGAACTCTGGATCGCTGGTGGACATTGCGGAGTTTAGCGGAGAGTGTGCCATGATTACGAGCATTGTCGTGATAGTTCTGTAACAGAAATAAGTTTTTGTCAAACCAATTTTGATACAAGCTTGTCGCCGACTACTTTTTAACAGACTTAAAAAAAAAGACGAAATTACCGTTTATTAATAAAATATGATTCGTTTGTTAATAAATATAATATATAAATAAGTATAATATAATTCCTGATAATTTGCATTTTTGTCAAAATCCAGGTCTGGTAATGGAATCCGTGAAGAACTGTGGCATGTCCTTAACTTATAGCCACACATATACAAGAGGTAAGTATTTTTTTTTCACGAGCCATACTCTGCGTTGTGAATTTATAGGTCATACAGAACAACTTTTAGTAGGTATGGGAGCAATGCCAAAATCGCGTAAAAAAATTTGGCTGCCCATAGAAATCAGCCGGAATGTATGAAACAGCCAAATTTTTTTTCGCGATTTCGGTGTTGGCCTTATAATAAAAGTTGTTTAGTATGATCTATGAGTTCACTACGCAGAATATGGCTGGCAAAAAATAAACATCCAGTATATTACGTGGACAAAATTCGTGAGAAAACGGGACTCTAGGCTTTTTTCGTATGCAACGCTTTCCCAGCTGTAAGAAGGTGATGTCTATACATCGGTAACTCGTGACATTTAGGTAGCACTTAAAAGATTAGTTTAATTAATTTCCGTTTTTTAGTGGTTTTTTTTTTCTCGACTCGTATAGGAAGAACATTGTCACATCACTAGTCTGTGCCTGCTACCTAAATGCCCCGAGTTACCGATGTGTACTCATCACTAATCTTTTAAGTGCTACCTAAATGCCGCGAGTTACCGATGTGCTGATGTCTTACTTGAGTCCGGTGAAGCATTTAAGTCGTTTCAGCCTCGGCTCCGGGCCGTCGCCCGCCGCTGTGCACAGGCGCACCCAGTTGCGTTTGAATGAGAAGCATAGCAGCAGTTGGCCTCCTGCGCATAACAATGAGTTTAAACCTACGAATCTGTTACCGCTCACGATAGAAAAGCAAGCCAGTTGGTTTGGTTGCCACACGCGCTCACGCACGTACTGTACGTCACCGCGCACCGCACTGTCAATTTTTACGATAATTACAAGCTACGTAGGTCTCGTAGGTACTATTGAATTTCTTTAATTAAACATGTAGTGTTTAGTACGACAAATGTATAGTTAGATATCTATCTATTTGAGATAGATAGCAAATTTTTAATTTATTTTGGTAAATGTTTATTTTAACGACAGTGAGTTAACTTTACACCGGAAAGTACCTACTCATTTATGCTCCGGTTAACTTATAATTAATTACCTGTATTCATGGGTTCTCTATTATATTTCTTTATTGTATAACATTAATCTCTATCTGGTTTTAAATTACACGAAGTTTTAAAACTAATTCTCGCTCTTTCTCGCGAAAAAGCCGTCGACTTTTTCGCTCTTATTGCGCAGACTAAAACGCTTATTCCTATCGGATTTTGCCGATTCCGCGTCGACATATGGGGCTATTCATAAATTACGTCATTTCAACTGGATGATTTTAGGGAGGGGGGGGTCAAAAATCGTCAAAAACCGATGACTTAATTTATGGACAGCTATTCAATCCGATATCTCTCTTCACACACTTCAATACACTACGATGTACCGCTGGAGTTGCAGGCGTCCTGACTGCAGTAGGTAACCACCAGGTGCACCTTATGCATGTTTTCCACCAACATGGTGGTTATATTATAAGAACGTAATGTCTGTACCCTTAGTCACCCTTAGTAGTGCACTGCCTTATGGGAATATAGTTCAGATTCGGAAACCGCTACCAACTTTTAGTATGTTGTTGGGCATGGCATTGGGTCTCAAAAACTGCCGGGAGACAGCGGCACCGGCCATCTACTTCAGCGGAATGACGTCATCAAAATGACTTCCGCCTCGTTGCGAATATTGCATATTGTACCCAAACTATGCATGACACATAATCGTGTGGGGTATTGAATGAAAGCCAATTAAATATGCTATATTTCATTTATACATTGTGTACCAATATATCTATACATATAATAAAGCTGAAGAGGGTCGAAAGTCTGTACATGGAAGATAATCGAAAAAAATTTGGCTGGGGATACTTAGAATTGATAACAGAACACGTTCCAACAGTTTTTAGAATTTTTGTCTGTTTGTCTGTTTATCTGTTTGTCTGTTTATTTGAACGCGCATCACGTGAAAACGGCTGAACGGATTTTGATGAAAACTTTACTAATCTGTCGAGAAAATCCCCGGCCAGGTTATAGGCTATAAAAATTCAACCCCTAAAAGGGGGGGTGGCCACAACACTCGATTGACTTAAGTTTGCCCCTGAATCTTATGGCGCTACTTAGGAAAGAGGAGCAAACTTTTTCGCGCCTGGTTGGGACTAAAAGTAAAAATGTACAACTGTCTATCAAATTGCGTTTTTTATATAGAAAAATTTTCGCGCTCGCTTCGCTCGCGTTTTCAATTACATTCTGAGATATGATAAAGGTGATATTCGGGTGGCAACTGCAGCAGCATTACGAGTACCTACTCTGCTGCAGCACTGTCAATTTTCGTGATAAAATGATGTGACTGATTTCCATACTAAAAGTAAAAAAGTACAACTGTCTATCAAATTGCGTTTTTATATCGAAAAATTTTCGCGCTCGCTTCGCTCGCGTTTTCAATAACTTTCTAAGACATGATAAAGGTGATATTCGGGTGGCAACTGGAGCAGCATTACTCTGTTGCAACGTTACTGCTGCAGCACTGTCAATTTTCGTGATAACATGACGTAACTGATTTCCATACTAAAAGTAAGAGACTTGCTTTCGGGCTTGCGGCCAGCCGATTTTATCGACATATGTTACCGATTTTATAGCGAATTTTGCTCTCTTGCACGGCAGATTTGTCGGCCAAGGCGAGTTGCTCCTTAGCCGCGATCCTGAGACCTAACTGTCTCACTGTTTCTGTTTGTGTAACTGTCTGTTAGGTCTCAGGGGCCCCGTGAAAGCCGAAAACTAAAAGCATCCTATCAAGTAGCGCTTTCGAGTGAAGCCAAAGAGCGAGCAGTAGAAGAGTCGTGATTACATGCATAGATTCAATTTCAAGCCACTCTTTTGCAGTTCGGCGTGTGGTCTTATGCGAGGCCTTCTGCCTTACGGCAAAGTTGATCTTCTGCCTTAATTACACTTGGGCGTGGATCCAAATCCAAGCTTTCCTCTTTCGCAGCTGGGCCTTCTGCCTTGCTCACATTTCGCCAATTTAATTCACTTGGTCAATTCCAAGCTCTGCTTTCTTGCATCTTTTCTGTATGAAAACAACCTCGCTGAGACACTTAAATATCGAGCTCTATGCGAAGCTAGGCTGATAGAAAACTGTCCCATCCCTTCTCTGTTTGAAATCCTGGATTCGCGCCTGGTTGGGACTAAAAGTAAAAATGTACAATTGCGTTTTTTATATCGAAAAATTTTCGCGCTCGCTTCGCTCGCGTTTTGAATTACATTCTGAGATATGATAAAGGTGATATTCGGGTGGCAACTGCAGCAGCATTACGAGTACTCTGTTGAAACGTTACTGCTGCAGCACTGTCAATTTTCGTGATAACATGACGTGACTGATTTCCAGACTAAAAGTAAAAATGTACAACTGTCTATCAAATTGCGTTTTTATATCGAAAAATTTTCGCGCTCGCTTCGCTCGCGTTTTCAATAACATTCTAAGTTACGATAAAGGTGATATTCGGGTGGCAACTGGAGCAGCATTACTCTGTTGCAACGTTACTGCTGCAGCACTAGCACTATCAATTTTCGTGATAAAATGATGTGACTGATTTCCATACTAAAAGTAAAAATGTACAACTGTCTATCAAATTGCGTTTTTTATATCGAAAAATTTTCGCGCTCGCTTCGCTCGCGTTTTCAATAACATTCTAAGTTATGATAAAGGTGATATTCGGGTGGCGACTCACTGCAGCATTACTCTGTTGCAACGTGACAACGTGACTGCTGCAGGACTGTCAATTTTCGTGATAAAATGATGTGACTGATTTCCATACTCAGCTGTAATGCGGCAATGAACGTCACTCAATTTACCAAAAAAATTCAATATAATCTTGATGACCCTAGGGAGAGGGGGCACCATGGTCTAGAAATGCTTAGGGCATCAAAATATATATCTTAATCCGGCACTGGTAGTTTGCGGAGTCAAACGATTTGGGACTCGCATTTTATACGTATTACCATGCCTTCCCGAAAAAAATCGAATGATTCGCGAAAGTCTCGCAACGCATTGAGGTTACAAGGGGCACGTGGTCTTCCTCAGGAGTCTAGGATGAAGACCACGGTGAGTGGCGCTCTAACCAGACAGGCCGCTTTGCTTTCGCTCGCGCGCCTATACCTTACTGTATCGTCCGATATACACCTACTACTCTGTCGTTTAAATCACGTGTAAAATTTGAATAATTGCGAAAAAAACTATTGATTATGGAGTGTAGTTTTATTTAGTGGTACCTAATTGTAAAATATTTTATCTGGACTACAGTCCTCTAGCATATCCATCTGTCAACTTTACTTCAAGTTCCGCCTCCAGGGGAGAGGGAGAGAAACAGAACAGACCGAATTCCACGCGGGCGGAGCCGCGGGCACAGCTAGTATATGTATAATACTCGATAATTAGAACTATTCTTTGCATAATGTGAGCGCATTAAGGTAGAATCGTTGGCGCGCTTTAGTTTTTTTCCACAGCTTCCACAGTTTTTATCGGAAATTTAAAATTTAAATTGTGATGTATAGTTGAATAACTGGTTTTTAAATATTTTACGCAACATTTTATTGAATATTTTAGTTTAGCTATAAAATTGATATACATCTACTTTTTCCATAAAAAGTGGTATTTCTTTGTTTCTAGCTCTTAAACCATACATTTTTTTACAAACAATGTTTAGGTGAATTATAATACATTTAATAACCTTTCATTACATGTAACATACATGTATGTGTGACTCGTATAGCTATAATTTACATTTTACGAAATTCAGCAGTGATTATTTGTATGACGTCATTATTCGTCACTGGGGGACAATAGAGATGGTCTGCCGGCATTTTTAAAACCCAGGTCATATTGCTAATAAGTCTAATAACATACTAGAAGCTTAAGCGGATTATGCTGAAAATGACCAATTTGGATTTTTTTAACTTTAATGCATTTATACTGGCAAATACCTACATTTTGATGCATAATTTCCACATATTTGGTCCAATTTTGATTTTATTGATATCAGTGTATGGCTTCAGACGTCGTCTTTAATTTTGTAGTACATTGCTTTAAAATCTGACTTTTGGTTTAGTTGTAAAACCCAAATAATCGAATATTTTTTGTTTTTTTTTTATAAAATGGCTCTTAAACTGCTGTATATTTTGGTACACAATGTATAAATGAAATATAGCATATTTAATTGGCTTTCATTCAATACCCCACACGATTACGTGCCATGCATAGTTTGGGTACAATATGCAATATTCGCAACGAGGCGGAAGTCATTTTGATGACGTCATTCCGCTGAAGTAGATGGCCGTCGCCGCTGTCTCCCGGCAGTTTTGGAGACCCAATGCCATGCCCAACAACATACTAAAAGATGGTAGCGGTTTCCGAATCTGAACTATCTCTTCGACCGTTTCCCATAAGGCATAGTACTATAGTGTAAATTTCATTCGATCGTGACGTGACGTACGCGTTTGCGTTAAGTGTCATTTTTAGAGATGCAATGGATAGTTGTTTGGCCGGAAACCGGATACCGGATATTCGGCCTGACCATCGGCCGAATATACGGTATCCGGCCGCCGAATGTTCGGCCAGCGGAACTATACCTACATTTCGGTTTTTCAGGTGCGCATTCTGCAGGTTTGACCTTTTCATAGTGAACGTTCGCGCGGACTCATTTCTAGGTTCGAAATGAGTGCGCGTGCAAGTCAGTGGAATGATTACATTGTTTTAAAATAATAAACAAGTACGATTATGACCGAGTCTGTTTCTTAAATCCAATTTGTTTACTCGGAAATCAAGCAATGTTACTATCCGGTATCCGGCCGGATAGTAGGTCACTATCCGGTATCCGGCCGTATAGTAAAATAATGGCCGGATAGGCCAGACACCGGATAGTTACCGAATATCCGGTGCATCTCTATCATTTTGTACAGGATTTCGAGTTTCCAAAACGTCCCGCTTTGCGCGCTTTTTAAAATCCCAGCATACAATAGTATAGATTGTACAACAAGGGCATAAAGTGACCCATTTTTACCAGAGGCATTTTTTTCTGTCTGGGTCTGAGCGAAGCGAAGACCAAAATAGTAGACGAGGGTAAAAACGGACGTTTATGCCCTTGTTGTACACTCTGCTTTTCACTTCGATTGCAAGGAAAATAATTATATTTTCCACGGCAATTTACACCACGAAATTGTCGTAAAGCGAAAGAACATAATACATAAGTGACTATAACCAATTCCCGCCAACTAACTTTTTAATACAATATATATACAGTGGTACTACTAAACGAAATTAATAACTAGCTTAAATCTAAAATAGGCCCTTGAGGCATTGTACCAATTGTACTTTTTAATTTTTTTTTTTTAATTTTCAAGATGTGATCAGAGTTTCAGACGCTTAGTTTTCTGCCAAGTCAAACATTTCGGAGCATTTTTGAACGATAATCGACTCCTATTTTATGTGATTTACTAAATTTAATGACAAAAAATACGGATTTCTAATAAATTCAAGCAAAAAAAAAATATAACAAGTTTTGTCATCTACACAATTTTATTGCTCAGTAAAATTGTGCAATATGTTTTAACTGTTTGGCTGTTGAGACCGATTACTTTAGTCTTAGAAGAAAATTTTACTTTTATGCTCTAGAGCATAAAATGCGATTTTATGTCGTCTACGCACGACATAAAGGTGCACTTTTTGAGCATGAGAAGTGAAAAAATCTTAGACATAACGCAAACGCACGTCACGCCATCGAATGTTTACCTAGGGGTTCGAAACATTATTAGTTTTATTACTTTGACAACAATGGCTTACAATCTTACCTATATTCTTTTTTTCAGTGCAGCCAACATAATCAGTCAAACTGCCAGCCACATTGAACAGTACTAGCACCAGTATCAGCAGTGCCACGGCATAGTCGACCATGTCGTAGCCAGCAGGCTCGTCGAACTTAGTGCAGTAGACGAAGTCTTCCAACACTTTGGTCTGGAAAATAACATTTTTTACAAATATCTAAAACGCACTCTTACTCACTCACCTACTGACCTATCCCGTCCTATCCCGTCCTAATATCTATGACCTATCATCAAAAACCTAACCCACTTCCAGATGACCTAGCAAGATGAAGTTCGGCATCCAGCTTGTTAATTGTGTATTGTGTGGTTACGAAACTGAGATAAATAAACAGTGTATTTTTTACGATTTGTAAAATTGACCAAAAAACAGTGTGTTTACATACTAAGCGCCTAATGATTTTGTAATAGCAAAAATACATGTCAGTTTCGAATCAACTATGAATAATACCAAATACTAATAATTTCCATACAAAAAGTAATGATATCCCATCAAAAACATACATGTGAAATGAGAGCCAAGTTCAATATTACTTATATTCGTTGTTGTTGACTTCGCCGGAAAAACAATTGAGATCTATATGGGCGCCAAGTTCTAGTTTGCTTGTGGTGTCAATGTCATTAAAGTTCAGAATTTGTCTTGGCTAGTTTTTACCCCAAAATACTAAATTTTAGAAAAGTAACATAGGAGAAATAATATAGAGTGTAAGTACGGCTCTTGGCCGATTATTTTAAATTACAATTTTACAAGTGCGTTTGTAGTTCTTACCTGAAGACCATGACTCTTGTAAAGCGTAGCATTGAGACAGGCTTCAACAGTAGGAACCAGGCCTGTGGAGTTGTCGAGGTAATCACGACACGTCTGCGTGACGCACACGCCTCGGTGGACGATCGTGTGGTTGAAGTGCGTTTTGCTGTAGGCCGAGTATTCCTGCGCAGAAAAAACAAACAAATTTCAAACAAAAACCAATACGTCTCAACTGATATACATTTTGTTGCATGCCATGTTCTTTTTCATACTGGTGAGCAATCACTACACCTTATAAAATAAAGTCCCCCGCCGCGTCTGTCTGCTTGTGTGTTTGTATATTCGCGATAAACTCAAAAACGACTGAACGGATTTTCATGCGGTTTTCACCTATTGATAGAGTGATTCTTGAGGAAGGTTTGTGTATAATTTGTGTGCGAAGCCGGGGCGGGTCGCTAGTAATATTTAGTAATATTTGCATTGTAAGTATTGTATAATATCAATGACGGTTAAGACAATCTAACATTTTTGAAACTTTGAAAATTTGAAACAACATTGAATCAAAACTGTGTGTTCGTTTTTGATAATTTATTATTTGATACAAGAAAGTAATTCTTGGTCCATTGACTGATTGATTGAACAGTCGGTCAGCCGCACAGACATAGGTACGAATTATTATTTCTGCCCGACCTGAAAAGGTGGCGCTGAGCTCTCGCCTCTCGCTACGCGATCGCTTGGTAAACAATGCACTCTTTTTTTTGGGTAGTCGTGTAAAAATAGGTAGAGTTTGATTATTTGGGGAGTCATTTATTTTAAGTTGTACACTAATTTACTTTTTATTTTTAAATTTGGCATTTTTTATCTTATTTCTACTCATTCAGGAAAAATCACAAAAATTTACATATACATGTGTATTATAATGTATAAGGTATATACATATAATTAAGTATCTAATAAAACATGCATGTACATATAATATGTAATTTTTTGTGATTTTTCCTTAAGTATATAGTTTGTTATGATTGCTTGTTTTCAACTTAACTAGAATTTACTTACAGAAATTCAGATGTAGGTAATCAACCTAATAGCTCTATGCGGAGACTTTTGTCCTGCGCTTTATACATCATTATAATAATTATGTACATGGCACCATAACCCAGAGGTTAATGGGGGTCAGGTAATGTCATAGTGACAAACGATGACTTTCAACGTCTGATGTCATGTCAAAGAGTCTCCTTGGCAGTAGACTGCTCTGTTTATACGGCTTCTTCAAATGACTGTATTGTTTTGTACTATGGGTCCTATACTTATATTATATACACAGGAAACACCCATGACTCAGTAACAAATATGTGTGTTCATCACACATATAAATGCCCGCGGGATTTCAACCCAGGATCATCGGCTTTACAGGCAGGCAGTGGCTGGGCGTTTTGTGGGACTGCGGAACAGAGCTGACTGCCGTCAATAATTTAACAGTTTTGAATGATTTACGGTTGGTCTCACTAGAGTTCACTAGACTCATATCGACCGGGATATGGACCGTCGTTCAAATATCGGGAGCTCGAAAACAATACAAAAGGTAATCACGGTCCATATCCCGGTCGATATAAGTCATCAAACATTTCGTCAGGTTACAAGCAAAACTCACTAATTACCACCACAAGGTCATAGCCATAGTGAACCACATTAGTACTCTAATAAAGTTGATTTTCGTTTATTTATTTTTAAGTAATTAGTGACTTTGGCTTGTCACCTGACGATTTGTAAGTTAAGGGTACTTAATTAAAAAATAATGGCGTCCCCTCATAACCTTGCATAAAGTTGTTAACATGTAATACAAATTATCGAACCTATCGTATAATTTTTTTTTATTTGAATGTTTACGCAAAATCGTCACATCTAGTTTGAAACCTGTTAGAATTGACGTCACGCGATTAATCAATTTGGAACTGGTTTTTTTTACCGGTTATTTACCTAATAAAATATCTCGTCATTCATTTATTATTTAATTTGTTTAGAAAAAAATGTGATTTGATTGATTGTAAGGTACCGTAAAATGGGGTGAGTAGGGTCAAAACTGAAATTCAAACCTCGATAACATTTTATTTTTACATATGAAAACTGAATGGTGTATATAATAAGTGTTCGGACGTTTGTATTTTAGTTTTTATTTTATTTTGGGTAGTTCCATTTCATAACTTTGACGATAAAGAGGAAAACCCCTCACCCCGTAGTGCCTCGTATTTGGGTTGAGAGGGGTTTTCATACAAAGGTGATTTTGGAAGATTGTTGGATCGATTTTTTTTTATTATGCGTATTACTATAGCTCCATTTTAAATTGGAATACATTATTTTTGTAGCAATAGCCTTAAAATCCCTTCTCACCCCCCTCTCAAACCTTCTCTCCCCAGTCATAACCCACCTCTCCTCGCGAAACCTACTCACCCCGTTTTACGGTACTTAAAGTAAATAAGGTGGTATAGAAAAATATTTCTGTCAAAATAAGCATTTTTAGTTTGTATGTCTGGAGAAACGCACAGAGGGCTGCCAACGATCTAATGGTGAATCCATGTCGTGTAGAGTGATGGCTTGTGGCCGCTTACTGTGTGCCTCATAAGAAGGCTCAAAGTCACTCAAAGGGCAATGGAGAAGGCTATGCTTGGAGTCTCGCTGCGTGATCGCATCAGAAATGAGGCCATCCGCAGCAGAACCAAAGTAACCGATGTAGCCCTCCGAATCGCTAAACTTAAGTGTCAGTGGGCGGGTCACATTGCCCGTAGAACCGATGGCCGTTGGGGCGAAAAGGTTCTCGAGTGGCGACCACGTACAGGAAGGCGCAGCGTGGGTAGACCCCCCACAAGGTAGACTGACGACCTGGTAAAGGTCGCGGGAGTCCGCTGGATGCGGGTGGCGCAGGACCGGTTATTGTCGCACTCTTTGGGGGAGGCCTATGTCCAGCAGTGGACGTCCTCTGGCTGATATGATAATGATGAGAGTGATGGCGGAAAGAAGCGGTAGGGATTAATCCGGACGGTAATTCTCAATAAATATGTCTGTGGTCTAATTGGCGCAACCCACACAAAATGTATGAAAAGAGACGTGGCAATTATACGCAACTGCAGAGGTATCCTCAGAGAATGACCCCGGACAATTCCTCTGAGCTACTCGCTGGATGTAATAAGGGTATCATAAGATCATAACGGGCAAAGTTGAAGGCACCAGGGCCATACTTCAGGACCCTCCGCTACTCAAATTAAATCACTGCACCTATGCAATTAAAACTGCACGAGGCCATGTGCTTAGCGAGGAATAGAAGCCTATGGAGGAACCTGGTCTTCAACATGACATGATGTGAGCGTTTCTTTAATTTTTTTGCCATTTTTATATATTGTGGCCTTTTTTGCCACTTTTGTGTTATTTCTATTCAGAATCACGAGCTCTTTCGATCCTAATGGGATAAAAATATGTCCCAGAGTTTTCTTCCTATTGTGTTACCATTTCCCCATATACGTTGTATGGCGGTAACAAAAAGGAAAGTTTGATAAATGTATGGAAATTTTAGGACACTTTTGTTTTCCTATAAGGATGAAAAAGGTTCGCGGTCCTGACTAGAAATTACACAAAAGTGGCAAAAAACGTCACAATATATAAAAATGGCAAAAAATAAAAGAAACGCTCATGTCACGATAGTCAGCATTAAGGGACTTGACTGAAGAACGACGATCATAACGTTACCTGTATGACAGTAAACAGCTGATTGGTCTCATTGGTCACAAGTCTAGCGTCCACGTAGCAGTAGGTGTCTTCAGGAGCCATCAGACAGTTGTGGTAGTTATCCAAGAAGAACAGCTGAGGCAGACGCGCATATTCCGAAGCTGAAAACATGGTAACGTCATCGTCTTCATCCTACACGTAGTATAATATATGTGTAGCAGCCAACTGGTTAAATAAGCCAGCTAATTAGACGCCTAGCCTGTTCATTAAACGCCAGCATCTAATTAGATAGCTAAAGAATATCCAGCCAAGTCTTGGTCGCAACGCTTAACCAGATGGCTGAACGTCGTGTAGTCATTTAGTTAAATTGGACATTCATGAATTTATGTTTGGTTAGGTTAAGTTAGGTATTGACCCATCTAAGTATTTATTTTGGTACATTTTTTATGTTATTTAATTTGTTAAAGTTTTCCTCCAATTGAGGGGGACTTGAATCTTCTCGAGGCAGAGGTGTAGGGTTGGAGCCGGTGTAGCTTTATTTGACTTTCATACGCGCATTGTAATATGCCTACTTGAATAATAAACTATCTTTATCTTTTACGTATATCTAGGTTAGATTTAAAAAAACTATAGGTTCAATCACTTGGCTGACTGAACCAGTCGTTTTCAAAGGGCTGACTTTTAATACGCCAAGCTATTTAACGTACTCAACGTACAATTCTAGTTCAATTAACTATCGGCTTAGGCATCAAATTGGATGCCGACGATTATTGAATAGCCTAGGCGTTTCAATAATTAAGATAAAATTTAAAAACCGACGCAATGTCCATTACTTCCGTCGCAAGTTTAGCGCAGCACGCCATATTATTTGGCCCCTTTTTATTTTCTAACATATTCCCCACGCTGGCCCAATACGGGTTGGGGACTTCAAATACACCTTTGAATTTCTTCGCAGATGTACGCAGGTTTCCTCGGGATGTTTTCCTTCACTGAAAATGCTAGTGGTAAGTAAATATCGAATTATATTCCGTACGTGTTCAGAAAAACTCATTGGTACGAACCAGAATTTGAACCCACGACCTCCTGATTGAAAGTCAAACGCCATATATATACATATACCTATACTAAAGTCAACTACAGTTAAAATGAAATTAATTAAATTCCAGCGACTGGCAGGAACATGCACCAATCCGTGAGGAGTGGCGGAAGAAAGCCTTTGCCCAGCAGTGGGACACAAAATAAGTTATTAAAAAAAAACATTAAAAAATACTTACCATTTAGACGATAAATAATTCCTGAAGCTTGTTGCGCAAGGAAAACACAAATCACTAGAGCTTTCATTTTTATAAACTAGAGAAAATCGAGTTTAAAAATTTACTGAAACATTTCTAAATAAATTTATTTTACAGTACATATGGTGCTATTTTCCCGCACCAGTGCGTAAAGCGCGCATTCCGTGCGTATGTCAAAAGTTTAAAGGGCCATATGTACTGTAAAACGTTGTACGATACACGTGCGAATAGGTAATTCGCATCTCGTGTCGATTTAAAACACTCCCTTCCGTCGTGTTTTAATTTATCGCGACTCGTTTCGAATTTCCTCTTTTCCGCACTTGTATCGTAAATAACTATTATTATTTACTATGCTAAATGTCGCATAGAACTGCTCACTCAGCCTCGAAAGGTTGTTAATAAAATTTGTATTATTAAATTTAATAAGTTATTTACGATAGCGAATTAGACGGTCTAACTATCGGTGCGATACGACTCAACTGACAACATTATTAGGGTAAGGACGAAGGGCCTTGTCACTTATGTAAATTCAAGGTCTATAAAAATAGTCATAAGATAAATTTCAAATAAGTATTATATTACTTCGTAAGTATCATTTGATATTTACGACTATCTTTTCGGTGAGGAAAACATCGTGAGGAAACCTGCATACATCTGCGAAGAAATTCAAAGGTGTATGTAAAATCCCTAATCCGCATTGGGCTAGCGTGGGGACTACAGCCCAAACCCTCTCGTGCTTGAGAGGAGGCCTGTGCCCTGCAGTGGGAAGTACTTATACTCGTATAGGCTAAATTATTATTATTATTTGTATGTCTTGTCCATATCTCGGGACCATGGGGTCCCGGACCTTTGGGAGGCGTACGTGGGGCCGAAGCCACGTTAATCTAAAAGCAAGGGATACACGTGGCGGATACCATCCCCGAACGCACAATGTGATACATCCGGAGATGGTCCCCGCCAGGTGCAGACTATTGCAGTGCAGCACTTTTGTGCTGCGATGGGAACTAAGGTCATGGGCTATAGATTTGATAGTTGGATGGACTGGATAATGGGCTATGGGAGAGACTAGCGGACACCTGCCGTGACAATCAGTCTCAAAATTGTAAATGACAGGTGGTGACTCGCCAACTCATTGAGTGGGCCATGCAATGGCCGCACGCACAGTGCGACAACAGGGCAACACTTTGGAGCGGCTGAGAGGTTGTCGAGAGGTGAGTCTGCGGTAGCCAGATCCCGGTAATCCGTTCAACGGGCCGCCGGCGTTATGACATTTTACACTTTCAACCTGGAGCATAGGTCCCGCTCTTGCGACTCCAATCTGGCTGGCCAATCAAGGCAAGCACAGGGGCGAGGGCCAGATGACAGGGCCCTCTGGAATAGGGGTCCGCGGTTTCGCCACTCACCGTCAGCTCGCCACATATTATTAGTGTAACGAATTAGAACAACTAGAGCACATAAATTGTGCCACAAGCGACTCCGCTGTAGGTATCTACACCGGGGACCAATCACAACTTTTTTGAAACACGAGTTTGAGGAAGGGACAGATAGGTAGTGAATTTTGAGTTGAGCCTTAAAAATGGGAAGCGATTTAGCATGTCTTAGCTCAGACGGCAGAGCATTCCACAACCGAATCGCTTGGAAGGTAAAATAATCGTTATAGAATTTACAAGAAGAAGAAATTTGGGCAAGCAGATAGTTCTGGGAGCATCTTAAATAAGAGAGGTATTTGAATCGCTCCTTCAGGTAGATAGGGGTAGAGGGGTTGAAGAGAACACCGTACAGGTGAGCAAGAATGTGAGAATTGTGTCGCAAACGTATGGGGAGCCACTTGAGCTCCGAACGGTAATAAGAGACATGATCATATTTTCGCAATATGTAGTAAGGTGGTGGTACTGGTGCTCGACGCGGTCCCAGTACATGTCATCTTGAAAATTAAGTCATTGTCAATAGAGGTGACAGCAGGGTGTCATCTATTGGGCATTAGCATGTCGAGCACTAGTACCACCACCTTAATGGTTTTATTATAATAGCATAATATTTAAACTAACTATTTTTTTTATTAACTACCTAACTATTTATTTAAAACTTTCTTAGGCAAAAAACAGGATGGGGACAATATATGTATTATGTTCCCTTCAGGTAAATAATTCATTCACTAATATAGGTAACGTTATTTATTTTCATAAACCTTTTTTTGGCAAAACGTACAGTCGGAGAGAAAGCTTTAATTTTGCAATTTAAGTCAAAGTTAGTGCATTGCATTGTAGTTTTACTTACTTGACATAATAACAATTTAGCTTCCTGCGGCCAAGCCTTCAATGAGACCGTAGCTGACCATCATTACTTCTTACTACAGATGTAGTGCATTGTTTCACGGAAACGTACGAACGTGTCTTGCTATTTCAGTCAGTGTCGGTACAAAATGTACTGACGTTGACTGAAGTAGCATGACAAATACGAACGTTTCCGAGAAAATACGATGGAAAACAATTATGCACTACATCTGTAATCATCTCAGTTAGGGCGTCCGCTAGCTGGAGCGGGTGCCATTGTATTCATACCTAGGTAAAATCCGTCGCACGCTTCCGCGCCAGTTCACACCCATACTATTTTTCGTTAACCCGCTCACGCGCCGCCTAGCGGACACCCTTAAACGGTAGATTTATAACTTCTCACAAACGTATTGAATCAAATAATTTACATAATTTTCTTAATAAACTATATCTTAGTATCCTGGACGCAAGGTCTAGGTATCATTGCTGCTGAGATCAACTCCTTGGCCGGCGCCTCTACGCAAAGCCACAAGATGGCCGCCGCAGCGAAAGATAAGAAGATGGAGGCGAATAGAATCACCAGCTGGAACAAAATACACAACATTCAGGGCCGGTACAGACTGCAATCCGACTGAAACTTGTATGGAAACTGCACGCTGACGTTGCAGTTGGCGTGCAGTCGGCGTGCAGTTCCCACACAAGTTGCAGTCGGGTTGCAGTTCGTCTGTATCAGCCCTAAAAGGGGACGAAAAGTGAGAAAATTAGAATGAAACAAAAAATGGCGAAACTTGCGATGGAATATATGGCAATTGTGCGGATTTATAGGTGGTTACTTAATTATATCTAAATTACTGTGAAAATATATACCTGCTTAAAATTGTTGCTCGTCAGATCCTCTGGCTATACCACTAGCTATTTTATGTATACTAAAAACTATGGTGCCACCTAGTCCATCTACTTGGGCCTTACTGAAAACCAGCGTCGCGGAGTGTGCCACGTGGCTCATACCGTGACACCAAGCCACCACCAAGCAGAGTGAGGACTATTTAGCGCCACTCTTGATTTTGTGAATTTCTTTAGTTCGTTTTAAGGTTATGTTATCGTGCTAATAAATGCTTTTTACGGTTCAGTACCCAAAGGGTAGAAACGGGACCCTATTACTAAGACTCCACTCCGTCTGCTGTCTGTCTGTCACCAGGTTGTATCTCAATGAACCGTGATAGCTAGGCAGTTGAAATTTTCACAGATGATGTATTTCTGTTGCCGCTACGCTATAACAACAAATACTAAAAAGACCGGAACCCTCGGTGGGCGAGTCCGACTCGCACTTGTCCAGTTTTTGTTTTTTCTTTCTTTTCTTTGTTTAGTTCTTACCACAAAGTAGTCAGTGAGATGCACTAGTTGCACGAAGGAGCCAGCGAACGCGCGCAGGCAGTACCGTCTTTACCATAAGGGCACACGGGGCCCGTGCCCAGGGCCCCCATCCTCAAGGGGCCCGAAGGACAGACAGTAACAGTATATTTGATTACCCATAGTAAATAGAAGATCATAGTAGAAAAAAATTAGTTTAATTTGCTTTCTTTACTTTCCAAAAGGGCCCTAAATTCTTATGTGCCCAAGGGCCCCAGCATAGTTTAAGACGGTCCTGCGCGCAAGAACAGCGTGTGCAATAAAAACGCGCTGTACGACACCGGTCCCGTGAGTCCCGTCCACGTGAAGCCACGCCACTCCATGCACTGCCACGGTACACCTCTGGGACAAGGCGAAAAATATAATAAAATAAAAACTGACATAAAACAGCTTGTAAAACGACCTCCTAAGTTCCTAAAGTCTCAGATACATTTTTGTAGTTATTTTAGAAACTTCTTTTGTTCCATTAAGTATAATTCCACTATTGTGGGATCTTTCTAAGAGCCACTCCCCAGCACTAGCGTCTCTCTCGAGCGTCGGCGTCTTGCCAAATCTAATGGTTGCTGCTCGACGCAGCGTTGGCGCAACTGCGCAGCGACGCCATTTTCCATAGCGCTGACTAGACGCCGACGCTCAAAAGACGCTAGTGTGGGTTGGCCTTGGCCCTAACGGCCTGGCCACGACATTGCGCGACTGGCTTGGCTTGGCTTATGCTTGGCTCGCAATGTCGTGGCCAGGCCGTAAGAGAGGCAGTTTAACGAATTATTGGACTAACGGCTCGATTCGGAAAATGAATTAGATTTCTACTAGACTTCAACAAGTTACGATACGGATAATTTAAAGATATTTGTAAGTTAGATATGTCAAATTTGACGTTTCCGCGATTCTGGAGGTCCTCTTGAACGATTTCGACAAGTTATGACTTAGATATCCAAGATATCCAAGATATCCAAGTCACATCTAGTCAATATCTAATGTAGATCCAGTTGATCTCTAAATCGTCTCAAGATCTTGTGCTTATCTCGAAATCCGAATAGGCCTGTTAGTCGCGGACAGAGCACTAAATAAAATATTACCAATACTCACTTTCTGACTTAAATATCATACAGATCGTAAAGAAGACCACCAGCAGTTGGAAGACGGGTTTGTACAGAGCGGCGTAGATCACACGCAGCGCGAGAGGTGCGCGGGCGTCGCCGTAGAAAAGGGCCCCGGAGAGGATCACCAGCGTATCGATGTGGAAAGTGAGCCATAGCAAGTAGTGGTATTTCTGAAAAATAGGGTTTTGTGCTTAAATATATCATACTTAAGATAAGATAATAATTAAACGAAATTAATAACTAGCTTAAATCTAAAATAAAATAGGCCCTTGAGGCATTGTACCAAGGATGCTGGCGGCATTTCCTCAACCGTCACCAGTTACGTCAACCAGACGCTTCGATAATAATTTATTTCATTTCAATCTTTGATTATGTTTGGCAATGAGAGCATGTATGGCAATGAGTGCGAGCGTGTGTGTGTGTGTGCGAGCGTGTGTTTGTGTGTGTGTGTGTGTGTGTGTGTGTGTGTGTGTGTGTGTGTGTGTGTGTGTGTGTGTGTGTGTGTGTGTGTGGGTGGGTGGGTGTGTGTGTGTGTGTGTGCGCGTGTGTATGTGTGTTTGTGTGTCGTTTTATTATTAAGTTTTTATTTACGAATTATATCCTCGGTAGCTTTATAGTCGAGCGCACTTATCCATTTCATTATTGTTTTTTTCGTGTTATTTTTATCGTGTTATACATATATAATTGAAGGGATGTTTACAAAAACAACATAACTGACTACACTGGTTGACACCTGAAACGATTAACAATGTTCTTATAAAAGTGTCAAGCAGTTATGTTGTTTTTGTAAATTGCAGATTGTACCTCGTATTGCCTCCTTGCAAAGGCTGATTTACATCTGGGCTCAGGTGCAACTCTGTGATTCCTTCTTTGGGTTAGTAGATTAAGATTATGCGGTATAGAGCTGTGAAGTTTTAAGGTTGCAGAGGTTAT
Organism: Cydia splendana; assembly: GCF_910591565.1. NCBI lineage: Eukaryota > Metazoa > Arthropoda > Insecta > Lepidoptera > Tortricidae > Cydia > Cydia splendana. The sequence continues at coordinate 6,110,506 of NC_085976.1, read as the reverse complement.
GTACAACTTACGCATACTAAGTGCCTTACAATGTGCATACAGTTCTGAAGTGGGGTGGGATCATAAAAGATGACTCACGCTAGATCGGGCAGTAGAAACTATTCCCCGATTCTGGCCCCACCTCTCAGTGGTCACCGATCCTGACCCCAGGGCCGATCCACCGCCCCCGCTGAACCTAAAAAAAAAAAAAAAAAAAAAAAAAAAAAAAAAAAAAAAAAAAAAAAAAAAAAAAAAAAAAAAAAACAAATAGCCCCCTATTTGAATTGATTGCGCTAGGTCTCAGCAGTGCCCGGCGCCTCCTTCAGGTACTTACGAAATACGCAAATTAAACAATACACCTTGCTCACCACGGTAACAATAGGCTTATCGACCCTTTTCTATTGTTCGATCTCGACTCGGGCGCGTTATTGTGTTACCGAGCATACTACCTGGATGGACCCTTCACCCACCGACGTCTTCATTCATGCCTTCTTTATGTGTGTATTATACTGTAGGTGTTTGTGATAGGTATTAGCGATAGGTATTTGCAATAGGTATTACCGATAGCTATTTGCAAAAGGTACTTATTTGCGATTCATTATCTTATTATCTTACAACCTCTTGGAGCTATTTCGATTTATAAGGAATACAGTTCTAACCTAACCTAACCTAATTAGAATTTACACAAGTAATCCGTCGGTAGCCTAAACTAACCTAAACCTTCTTTTACCAAACCTAACTTGACCAAACCTAACTAAAATCAACCTAACTTCTCATTTCAAACTAACCTGCTTTCACCTAGTCTTCGTTCAAGTTATGTTTTAACCTAAATACCTAAACTTCTTACCTATCCAAACTAAAGCATCCTACATATCGTATACATACTTACCTATATTGTGCATATTGTATTGTGTTATTTTATTTAGTTTTACCTATTTCTAACTCATTATTTTTGTCTGCGATAAATGCAATTCAACCTAATGTAGCCTTTTTTATTCTTAAACTATTCTATCTTCTTAAACTTAGTATGTAAGTATGTCTCATTATCTAATACTATAAAGTTTATTTTCACATACATTTTTATGTTCTTTGTAACACGATAGAAAGTAAACTCGTAGCTACTTGTTTCTTTGTATTATTAAAATAATAACTAGGCGTGTGAGGCATTTCTTGTGCACTTGTTTTCATTATTATAACAGCTTAATTGCTTTATTGATAGACGTCTATTATATTTTATGCTGACAATGGATTATTATGTGGATATAATTTGGGTTTGAGTACAGGGAGCGTCTGTTTAGATGAACTTGTTGAGACATGTTACTTTGTATGATTTAAAAAAAATAACGAGACGTGTCAACTGGTTTCAACATGATTTAGTCTAATACGTCGGCATTTCTTGTGTGTTGGTATTCATTGTTATAACAGCATAATTGCTTTATTGGTAGACATCTATTATATTTTATACTGACAATGGATTTATTGTTTCCTATTATGCTTTTGAATTTGGGTTTTAGTAAAGAGAGCGTCTGTATTAGATGAACCTGTTGAGACATGATTTGAACGATACTGTATCCTGCTCACTATCACAGTATAAAAGCCGAAGAGAAATGGCTTTGAGTAAGTATTACTGTCGTGGCAGTCCTCTGTATCAGAGCTCCTTGTATCTACTGCAGTATATAGAAATATAGTGTTAATTCAACAGTGAAGTGTTTAAGTGTTTATAGAAAGACCCAACAATGGATGTAAGTATGTCTTTTATTACCGTAACTTACTTTGTTTTGTTTTCACTTGTGTTTTTTGTGTTTTAATTATCAAGATTGTAGACAGTGTGTAAATTATTGTTTTATATTGTTTCAGTTCACTGAAAATACTTTCAAGAACTATTACTACCCGGATGATAATAAAGACGAATCAAGCGATGAAGAGGGTACGCTTGGTCTCAAAGTTAAACAAGCCATCGCAAAGAAACGTTCAGGAAACAATATCGATAGCTTCTTTGAACGACCTAAAAAGCAGTCTAAAGTTGTGAAACGGTCTTCAAATGTGAGCAAAAGTTCACCAGACGGTGTTGCAAACTTGTCATCCGGACAAGACGACGGGGCCTATGCATCACATTTGATTAAAATCGAGATATATGATATGCATAAAATCAAAAACGTCCCACCCATGGAACACTGGAAGCATGCGGACTTCAGATTGAAATATTTTGCGTTGGAAGACGATTTGGAGCTACAAAATACGCGAAATATTATTTATAACATAACAAAGCAATTAGCTTCTAAGGACAGTAGTGTGAAATATTTTATAGATAATAAGAAACAGTGATAGTTATAATTATTAATGATAGTAGTAGCTTAATGATTGTGTTAACGTATTTCTCATTTTTTACCTCTCCTTAAGTACATTTTCCATGTAACAGATTTTTTTGTGTCGCCTCGTTTTTTAAGTAACAAAGAATGTTAAGAAATATTTTGTAAATAATAAAATTAAAAAAAAAAATGTGTGGTTTAAAAGGTCTTTGTATTATATGAAAAAATAAAAAATCTTATTTAAGTATACGTATTATTTTATTTCACAAAAAATGTTTTAAACATATTCCTTAATATAAGGTCATTACATACAGAATTATCAGAAAACAAACTTAGCATATCTGTCATAGTTTTTCCATGATATTTAAAATACAAATAAACTAGACAATATTCACCACAAACTGAAGTAAAATGGTTTTGAAGAGGTTTATTGTTATAAAACCACTGTCTGGTGTTTCTTTTTAAAAATAAGTTATGGTAACCTGAAGGTTTCCGTCCGAAGGAATCAAAATATTCTCCTATACCAGTAACATCAATGTGTATGGCAACCCAGTGGGAGCCTGGTTTCGTGTCAGGGTCCAAATTACTAACAATAAAGACAGGTAGATCGACCCAAATAGGTATTTTGTTAGCAGCAAAAACATTTGATTCAAAAAGTGGGTTTAATTTCTTCATGCAAAATTGAATCTCATTAGTATCCATAATTACTTAATTAATAACAATTTATGTCTTGATGATGCTGCAAACAATGACTACAACAAAATAAAGTAAACGAAAGAAAACATTGTATTTATATAATTATGTTATTCAACTATTATAATCTACAGATACATCACGGTTTTTGTTTATTTCAATAATGTTGTCAAATTCTGCATACACGATACAATTAATGGTGCTAGTTAGAGCCGAATCAAAGCGTACTTCTATCCGAACACTTCCATGTCTAACAAGATTCCAGTGTGAAGTTGAACTAGCAGATAAATCAGGGGTTAAATCAAAACATAACAAACAATATCCTCCACCATAATCTGTTCTACTTATTCCATTACCTTCGTTGTGAAAATGAATACCAGTTCCAGAAAATAAGGTGTGATATGCCGCCGCTATTAAACCAGAACTAAATGACGGTTGTAATGTTTTAGAAGGAATTTCATGACCATCTACAAACAAGCTAAATGAATTCATATTATAATTTTGAAAATTAAATGGATTCAAAGCTAAATTTCCATTAAAACCTGAATTTGATACAAATCCAATAATACAGCGTTTAGGAATTTGTCCGAGAAATATATTATCCAATGTTTTACCCTGGACCCCTGTTGGTATTGTGAGAACCTTAACTTCTGCTCTCGTAATGGGGTACTTCGCAGTCGTTGTTGCCAATACTTTTTGATGGGCTAACAAAACGCTAGGATTGATTTTTGTTCTTCTAACAATGAGACTAGCATCTGTTATTTGTACTTTAAGTTTTTTATCTTGATGACAAATTAAATTAAATGATTCTTTTGATCGGACTAACTTAATACGCAATTCAACACCATTTATCAAGAATTTCTCTTGGTTAAATATATCGCCATGCAAATGTCCAATCATTTCCACTTCCTTACTCTCTTTGATAAATTCTAGTCTTTTCTGAAATCCTTTGTTGTTGGCGTCAACGGTATCCATAAAACCTGGGGTATCCTCATACCATAACCCACAAGTAAGATGGGTTTTTTTGGCTGCCGGTCCATAGTTGAGAAGATTTTCCATATAAGCACGGTAAGCATATGTATTGTTTGGGGGTGATATGAGTTTTTGATTTAAATATACATCAAGTTGGTTGAAAAGGGAATGTAGCCAGTTATTGGTGGGTCCAACTCCGGCATCTGCTTTTAATTTTGTCCCATCTTGATTCAATACTTTAGCAGTAATATGTAACATTGTGTGTGATAGATCAATGTAGTCATCTCCTGATCCAGGTACTTGAAATTCAATGGGGCCATCATCACTTAAAGATGAAATTGGTTTGTAATGAATCCAATGTCCGCTTTCAATACTTGTTTGAGTTGATGGAAGGGCAAATATATCTAATTCAGATTTTGCACATTCACATGAATGACTGTGTAGAAATGACATTATTTAACTTGAAAATATATCGTTATTTTTATTATTATTTCTACTTCCTCTTCGTCGCGATGCTTTTCGAGTAATGAGCGGTTCTCTTCTTTTATTCGACATTTTATACCCAGATCCTGACATGAGAGAATCAATTTTTTCATCAGCCTTTCTTTTTAGGTTAGCGCTCGCTTCCTTAAATCGTGATCGAATGGAACTATCCATAGGACGAGAATTTACCATATCAGTTAACAAACCAACCCCTGCCCCTAAGGTTTCTTTTCCAATGGTTTTTAAACCGCTAGATAACAAAGGGAGCACTGATCTAAATAGTCCACCCAAAAAACTGCCTATACCATGTCCTCGTTGATATGGAACTCCCTTATAGACAATACCTATCCCAGAGCCGGCTTGGTGTGAATAATAATGTTCGTAAGGACAAGAGACTGACGATCTGTTGTAAATCATTTTACTCGTTGAAAGTGTAGCTTCACGCAAGAAGATCCAAATTGAAATGGTACTCTGACACCAGTCGTTGTTCTTATATCTATTTCAATGGTATCGAACTCTCTTCGTAAAACTGGTACATAATGAGCGGGTGAGAAGATGTGAGTTTTATAAGCTCCATAAATGAACTTAGTTGGATCTAAAGGTATTATTCTGAGTAATGAAGTAATAACATCTCCGACTACTTGTGGGTGTATTATATCAGTATAAACAAATATTTGAGATGGTAAACCTAAATATAAATTTGCAGGGCTTTTTCCTAATGTATTTTGTTTTAAATTTGTTTTCGGTTTAAAACCCAATTGCAGACTTAGTATCGGAGTTGTAATGATAGATGTTATTTCTTTATTTGTTGTTGCTATTCCAACCAGTTTTGTTAATCCATCATATCGAAATTTTACGTTATTTTTTAACTGTGGGTTTTCATTAAACGCTTGAAGAAAATGATCTATATTATCATATGTAGTGGCTGGTATATGAGTTTTTATATCTACTATTTTTGTAGTTTTATCGGTGGGTGATAACACCTTTTTCTTTAAATAAATGATGTTTTCGTGCTCTTGAACATTATACATGGAACAAGGATATTGAAATTCCACCAACCCAACTACCCATTCTCCATCCAATTTAATGGTCTTTGGTAATTTAGTTAAGAAATGTGCAGTCGTGTTATCCGTGTAGTAATCTGATGAACTATTACTTAACAAAGTTAGATAAAAACTATTTTCACTCATATTTTCTTTAAGTTTGATTCAGGTATCCAAGAATTAAATTTATTAGGATAACCTTGCCACTTAACTAGTATTTCCTTTCTGCCAGCAACTCGACGCGAGCGTATTATTTTATCAATTTTATACTCGTTGGAGGGGAGGTAAGTTACCTTTTGTAATTCTTTAGAATAAAATGTACCAATGATGGGTTCACCTTCTAAATCCTTTATTGTATAAACAACTCGTGGCGATCTGTTAATAATCGAATCAATAATAAATATTTCATCACTCCAATTACTTTCATAACCTTTTTGAAACACATGCTTATATTTAGTGATTCTAACATGATCACCTACATTTAGTTTTTTAGTTTCTAATGAAATTTGTCTATCTTTTTTGCGATCATATAAATTACACCAAACAGTCATAATATTATTAGAGCTAACATCAACTGGGCGCATTTTAATGCTAGAATGATAGCTATGGTTGTAAGAATGTAGAAGATCTTGTAATATATTTGTGTAGTTATATGTATTCTTATGAGTGAAGTAACGCCACATTTTCATTTTAAGTGTTCTTTGAAACCTTTCTACTATACTTGCTTTAATGTCGGGGTTATTAGTGGTATAATAATTAATATTTTTGCTCTTAAAGTAATCTCTAACCGCCTTTGAAACAAATTCTGTACCTTTATCAGATTGGATGTGACGGGGAACAGAGTTGGCTTCAGTAAATATGCTTTCAAAACATTGTTTAACAGTTGCTGAATCCTTCTTCTTCATGGCTCTTGCAAAAGCATATTTACTGAACACATCAATAACACAAAGAATATATTTATACCCATCATTATATTGACTATAAGTACTCATATCACTTAAATCAGCTTGCCAAAGTTCATTAAAGTTCGAGAGAATGTATTTATTTCTAGTAAATCGTCTATGAATAGGTTTATGCAGCGTGTGCGTATCTTGAGATTGTAACCATTTTTTCACTTCCTCTTTGTTCATTTGACCTTTCATTTCCTTTGATAAATTATTTAAACTGCTATAGCCAGCTGGATTAGAGACGTCATAATAGATTCTGTTAATATCTAATAAGGAGTCCATCTTTCCCACTCTATTTTCTTTCCGGATCGCTTTTGCTCCCGTGTAGCAAGAGGCGTAGAAGTATTATTATCTTTATCTGTTGAGGCTCTCGTCTTCACAGATGTGGAGGGGGTAAAGGGTTCAATCAAAGGAGTACCATTAATAAATGCTAAATTTGTAGGATTACCTATGCATGACCTAGGAACTTCGATATCTTTTAAAAGTAAAGCAAACACTTCCCATCCAATTGGCTTAGGACGTTTAAGACATCTAACGGTGTCGCTTACCAAATCAGTAATATTACTATTTTGAATGGTTTGGTTATTTATAACAACTTCACCAGTCTGTTTCCACCAAATTTTCGGTTTACTTGAAACAATGTAATCTAACAACGTTCGAGCTTTTTTTTCATAAGATTTAGGTAATATGTTTATAATTTTTGACGGACTAATTGGCATTAGTTCTTGATTTATTTCGCCAGGTGGTGTATTAAACGATGACGGTGTGGCTGCTTCAGTTACATTATCTGTAACTGACTCATTATTTTCAATCTCCTCCTTTTTGTTCACTTTTGTTTTTATAATATCATTACTTTCGTTGATGACTTGATCTACCCCCTCCATCACGATGGGTATTCTAAACGGTTTTCGATCTGTTTCAATAAAATGTAGAAATCTTTGTAATGCTTGAGAATATAACGTCCACTTTTCGCGATCATTCATTTTACTTTTAAGGATTTTTTGCATCTCTCCATCTAGCCGAGATGAGGAATTTTCGGGTGGACTCTCATTCCGTTTCAACCTTTCAATAAAATCTGATTCAACTAATAACATTTTTTTTGTGTTTTCCATTTTGTTTATGATAAAGAGTTCACTAAAGCACTTAAAACTGCACCTAAAATAATAGGTAGAAATGCACCTCCTTTTTGAACTATAACAGTTTTTCTTATTTTATGTTTCCCTTTCGAAACTAATTTTCTTAAAATATCTTTATATTTTTTTAGTTTCGTCTTTTCTTTTTTTTCTAATGGAATTTTCCCATTTAGGACGTTATAAATGCACTCACAAATAATGTTGATCTCTTCATCGTCACAAGATTTAAGTAATGCAGTACGATATTTGGGTTTAAGCAACTGCAATGCTTCAAGTAAATGTTTATATGTGTTTACTCTTGCATGCATCATGTAGAACTGACTAAAATATGGTGATTTTTATCATATTTAAACCCCTTTTTAGGTACATACACTGTGCAATGCCCATCAAACGGAAATATTTTTGTTTTAAAACGGCATATGTCATTTGTATTTTGTTTCAGGTCAATCATGAGGTAACCATGAGCCTCCTTTGTAGCATCTTTGTAGGCTTCGTCCACAAACTTTGAGTTTTCTGGGTAAACTTGTCGTGACAGGTAGCGTATTTGAGTTTTATCCCTGGGATTTTTAAAAAATACAATGTAGCTTGTATTCAATGAAATATCACGTTGACCTCTACCTTGATGAAATACGTTTTGTGTAATATAAAAAACACTTAAGTTTCTATGATGACTACCTTTCGTAAAAATGTCAACGATTCGTCCATCTGATTCTCTCATCAAATCATCTATAATAAGAAGTTTAGGTTTCTTCCCATCAAAAATTGAAAAATCTGGTATTCCTTGACTATAATTTACATTTTCCAGATTGTAGAGAGGTTGCATTTCATCATAACACCAAATAATTTCATCAAATTCAACATTACATATCTCTTTGGAGTTATTCAAAAAGTTTGTAACAAATTGCGTTTTACCACACCCACTAGGACCTGCGACAATGGTGGTGAAAGGATGATAAAAGTGAATCATTATTAAATATCGTAATCTATGTGTATGTGTGTATGTGTGTGGGTGAGTGTTGATATGTTAACGGATGGACTTTAAATGGTAATATTCAGAAAGATGATTACTATTTAAACAACTCAGATATAGTAGACAAAAAAACAAAACAAAATGATTACGTAAATTTTTTTTTTATTATTTATGATCACACTTTTAACATTATTTTTTTTGTTTCATATTTACAAAAATACCTTAAAAGATACAATAAAATAAAATTCATACATTTTTTTCACATGTTTACAAGTAATACCTTAAAAAATATACAATGTACAAACAATAATTTGGAATTCGAATGTTCTGTGTGATTATATTACAACTTTGAAACTTTTTCATTATTGCGGTATTTTATAATGACCCCACGCTAGAGTGTCAGAAGAGTTTTCTAATAAGTACCGTTTTGTATCTTCATGCGATAATGATATTTTATTTATTTTTTGAGTGAATATTATATGTTTTATAGACTTAAATCTTAGCATTTGAGCGCGTTGCAAATTTTTATTAAATAAACACGTTTTGTAATTGTCAAGAGTAAATTTTTTTGTAACACATTTATTGACTCCTTTGGCTTTTGATAAAACACCGTATTTTTCGGTTTTCTCATCATTCTCGTCATATTTTTCAACATCTAAGGTATACATTTTAGATCTCAGACCTACGAACTCTTTTAAAATTCTACCATTATTTTCATCTTTGAAAAACCCTAATCGCTTTTTATTTATTAACGGCAAATCATATTTATTATTAGGAGGATAGTCAGATGTATCAAAATATAAATTAAGATCTGATTTTATATCTGCATAATAATTTTCCGTGAAAATTTGATATACTAAGCTATCAGTATCTGTATAAAGAAGCTTAAGATTGTCTGGATATTTGGTTTTCATGTAGCTGTAGTGAAAGTCATACATCAAAGTTTTCGATATATCTAATACGCAAAATCCCAGATAAATCGGTTTATTATAAAATATTTTAGTTTTATTCAATTGAACGGCCACTAAATTCTCAGAGAATATGGATAAACTATGGAACTCAGGTTTCGCTATCAAAGATTGAACCCCCTGCGTTTTTCCTCGATTTTCCCAGTGATTTAATAATTTGACATTTACGCGTTTTGCAACATTTTCCATGGTTTTACCGAACACTGAATTATTCATTAGTTTAAAGAAATCTTTTTCAAAATCGGATGATGCCTGTGATCGCATGTGGGTGTTCAAATCTATGTAACTTTTTAACCACATAGACTGCTGAAATTTAAGAATGCGATGGATTTTACTCAATTTCAAACCATTCTTCAAACACTGTTTTAGATTTCTATAATGAATGACATAATTCGTTTTTTTATTTAAATTAGGAATTAATTTTTTTTCTTTGGAATTACCCAAACAAACGTTTTCAGGACAAAATGGCAAATCTGAATGAGAGTCATGCAACTCGTTAGGGTATTCGAGATCAACTTCTAAAATTAAACCATGATCAGCGTCATCAGATATATTAAAGTCAGTATCTGTATTTACCCATTCAAATTTACCGGTAGGAAGACATTGAGACATAGCCCACCCGTAAAGGTTATTTGCATCAAAGTACATAAGAAATGACGATGGGATATTTTGATTATAATCTTCCAAAAAAATATTATTAGCCTTCGCGTATCTATTACTACATTGTGATATGCCACCTCGAATATTTTTTGATATAAAAGCTATTTTATCGATATCAGTTAGGAGTTCTAGTTTTATTTTTGTAGTTCTTAACATTGCATCCCAACTTAATCCCGGAGCAGTATAATAATGAGCGGGGTCTAATCCATACGTCTTAAGACAAAGGTTTCTAAAATTTTCAAATATATCAGTTAGTAATAGAACATCAGTTTTTAAATATAAATCAGAATAATCACCCATATTTTTGCATTGAAAATGAGACCAAACATCTTTTGCGTGATCATAATCCTCTTCTGAGATGTGACTATCAGACAAGGAACTAAAGAAATCATCTTTAGAGGGAAGAGCTGTTAAGTTTAAAGAATCGTATGATGACATGTGTTCATAGGGATAGACACCCTTTCGTAATAAGCGTTTAAAATCCTCCTCGCATGAAAAATTCAATTTTAATTCATGAAATTGTTCAGGCAACAAGTTTTTTGCCAATTTGTCAAGACTACTGGACATAAATTTAAGTGAATCGACAAATCTCAATTTAATTGTGCGATTATTTATTTGTAAGCTCTTAGAAAATGAAATGTATTTCTCTTTGTTCTCTGGAATCAGTTCAATGTCGCCTTCCGCCAAACCAAGCCCATGCACTATAAAATGACTATCATAGTTACACAAATTATGGAAAAATACAGGTACAAAATTAGGTGCCCTGTATTTTTCAGAACAAAATGTATGTGCCACTCCTTCATAAAGACCAGTATGGTAATTATAGGAAATGACTGAATCCTCGTTTAAATTTTTATCACAAATATAACATGTACTACTCTGAGCAATATGCACATTATTTGCATTAGATAAAGGCAATGGAGTTTTTACAAAAGTATTTCTCCTACAAATGGCCTTTAAGTCTTGTTCCATATACTTCATAAATTCCTGGGTGCAATTTTTGCCTTTATATGTTCTGTACACTGACAATTTATCATTATAAGAACATTTAATGTAGTATCCAAAACTATATACCTCATGTTTTTGTACATTTGTTGTTGAGGATGTAGTAGGATTAATTGTACCTGTTTGAATCGGGTTTAGAAAGGCCTCGAAATCAGCATAAATAACAAAAGGTACCCTTAATTTACGTTCATAATTATCGAAAGTAAGTATATTGGAGGAAACGTTTTCATTGAACCAGTTTTTCTTTTTATCCTGTTCTGAAGGTAAATGTGTACAAACATGGAAACAATCGTTTCTTTGATGATTCATTAAATTGTTGCGAGTTGTAAAGTTCGATAAACAACCATCACAAATATGTGCAGCATGCTGTGTATTTGATAATTGTTTAGATACTAACCTAGATAAATTTTTGATATAGCAATAATGCCCCTTACTGTCTTTGGATATGTACAATAAATTCAAGTGGGTAGCTTTTTTGCACTTTGTTAAGTGTAATGGGCCTACTACGTCATGTTTTTTACTTTTCGAATTGTATTCAAGACCAAAAACGTTTATACTTATATCATTCATTTTTTCAAATTTTTGAATATCTCCAACCTTAAGTGGGAAAGTTAAATTTCTAAAATTTAATTTATTTTTATGCGCTATATACGATTTCGCAGTGTTTGAACGATGACTTGTAGGTGGATACAAGCCTGACAATACAGCCCATCTAAAACATTCATGATCATTATTTTTTACATTAATAACTGCTTTTCTGTTCTGAATATCACGTGGTAATTCGATATAGGAAGAACCACGCAATGGATTAAATTTGTTTACATTGACATCTAGATAGTTAAATTTTACTAAACTCCATCCACTGTCTTTTCTCTCAAAGTTAAATAATTTTGTTAATATATCTTTAACAACTGACTCGAAAATATCATCTTTGTCGCTGCTAACATCAACTACATTGTTACATAATTGGAAATCAAATGTATTATTTACTTGTTTGCTCTCTTGAGTAAAATCCGCATTCAAAATAAAGTTTACTTTTAAAGCATGGTGATCAGTGAGGGAACGATCCAATAATGCAAAGATTTTCTCTTTATTTCCTAGTAAAATGGATTCGGGAGTAAATGGTTGGTGAACATTTTCATTTAATAGTATTCTGTAAGTGGCCACCCTATTCTTAAAAGCATTTTCAATTAACTGAACATTAACCCATTCAATGTCAGCCCTTAAAACATTATTTTTGTGAAGATTACTATTTAAATGATTTTTAAAATATCTTTTAGAAACAAACTTATTACACACAGAACATTCAATTTCATGATTATTATTTGTACTCACAATGACATCGGGAACTGGTTCGGATGATGTTGATGCTACAGGTTCAGCAGCTGCTGAACGGTTTTTCTTCACCAAGAATTCTTCGGTCTCCAAAACTGCAGCTGTCCTTTTTACTCCCCGTCCTATTTGAGAAGATCTATAACAATACATAATAAACATAAATATCTTAATGTCAGATAAAATAAAAATAATTACTAAAACGGTTGGTTGTATATACTAACGTAAGTCTTTTCGACACTGCTGACAATAGGCCCGCATCATCAAAACTCCATCAATCACATCTGATGACTGAGTATTCCCCTTGGAATTTTTGATATGCCCATCACATGGTGTATAATACGGTATAATATCAGAATCTTCCAGTAACGAGTGAGGTAATTTGTTTGATATATACCACATTCTTATATTTCTATGAAAATATGCTAAAATAAATTCTTTACTTAATTCCTCGATCTTATTACGAGGCAAAGTGAGACCAATATGATAGTAAGTAAACACCATTATGGAAAAGGATATCACAGTACAAGCACGGCACCAAAACACTGAATGATATGAACTCGAGATACCCCGCTTATATAACCAGCACTCTCCCACCCCACGTTTATCCTAACAATAAGTTCTGGTCACAACAAGTTAGGAGGAACCCATCCTTTGTTAAACAGGTACTGGTTAAGAGTTATAAACATGTATGAACAGGAATACTTTTACTTACGCCTCTCGATGTAGTTGGCTCACAAGACGGGCAGCCTCGCATAGATCTTCATTTTCTTCTATTTCTTCACAGAGTCTGATAAGTTCAAGATCGTAGACATCACAACTCAAAGAGTCCATTATGAAATGAGAAATCATACAGTGCTTTCTTTCATTTAAATAGTTGACTACAGGTATAAGATTTCTAAGAGTGGGGACTGTAATCTTTACAAATGAGAAGTATTAAATTAAAACTTGTTGTAATGTGATACAATAAAAATAATCTGTTACATGGAAAATGTACTTAAGGAGAGGTAAAAAATGAGAAATACGTTAACACAATCATTAAGCTACTACTATCATTAATAATTATAACTATCACTGTTTCTTATTATCTATAAAATATTTCACACTACTGTCCTTAGAAGCTAATTGCTTTGTTATGTTATAAATAATATTTCGCGTATTTTGTAGCTCCAAATCGTCTTCCAACGCAAAATATTTCAATCTGAAGTCCGCATGCTTCCAGTGTTCCATGGGTGGGACGTTTTTGATTTTATGCATATCATATATCTCGATTTTAATCAAATGTGATGCATAGGCCCCGTCGTCTTGTCCGGATGACAAGTTTGCAACACCGTCTGGTGAACTTTTGCTCACATTTGAAGACCGTTTCACAACTTTAGACTGCTTTTTAGGTCGTTCAAAGAAGCTATCGATATTGTTTCCTGAACGTTTCTTTGCGATGGCTTGTTTAACTTTGAGACCAAGCGTACCCTCTTCATCGCTTGATTCGTCTTTATTATCATCCGGGTAGTAATAGTTCTTGAAAGTATTTTCAGTGAACTGAAACAATATAAAACAATAATTTACACACTGTCTACAATCTTGATAATTAAAACACAAAGAACACAAGTGAAAACAAAACAAAGTAAGTTACGGTAATAAAAGACATACTTACATCCATTGTTGGGTCTTTCTATAAACACTTAAACACTTCACTGTTGAATTAACACTATATTTCTATATACTGCAGTAGATACAAGGAGCTCTGATACAGAGGACTGCCACGACAGTAATACTTACTCAAAGCCATTTCTCTTCGGCTTTTATACTGTGATAGTGAGCAGGATACAGTATCGTTCAAATCATGTCTCAACAGGTTCATCTAATACAGACGCTCTCTTTACTAAAACCCAAATTCAAAAGCATAATAGGAAACAATAAATCCATTGTCAGTATAAAATATAATAGATGTCTACCAATAAAGCAATTATGCTGTTATAACAATGAATACCAACACACAAGAAATGCCGACGTATTAGACTAAATCATGTTGAAACCAGTTGACACGTCTCGTTATTTTTTTTAAATCATACAAAGTAACATGTCTCAACAAGTTCATCTAAACAGACGCTCCCTGTACTCAAACCCAAATTATATCCACATAATAATCCATTGTCAGCATAAAATATAATAGACGTCTATCAATAAAGCAATTAAGCTGTTATAATAATGAAAACAAGTGCACAAGAAATGCCTCACACGCCTAGTTATTATTTTAATAATACAAAGAAACAAGTAGCTACGAGTTTACTTTCTATCGTGTTACAAAGAACATAAAAATGTATGTGAAAATAAACTTTATAGTATTAGATAATGAGACATACTTACATACTAAGTTTAAGAAGATAGAATAGTTTAAGAATAAAAAAGGCTACATTAGGTTGAATTGCATTTATCGCAGACAAAAATAATGAGTTAGAAATAGGTAAAACTAAATAAAATAACACAATACAATATGCACAATATAGGTAAGTATGTATACGATATGTAGGATGCTTTAGTTTGGATAGGTAAGAAGTTTAGGTATTTAGGTTAAAACATAACTTGAACGAAGACTAGGTGAAAGCAGGTTAGTTTGAAATGAGAAGTTAGGTTGATTTTAGTTAGGTTTGGTCAAGTTAGGTTTGGTAAAAGAAGGTTTAGGTTAGTTTAGGCTACCGACGGATTACTTGTGTAAATTCTAATTAGGTTAGGTTAGGTTAGAACTGTATTCCTTATAAATCGAAATAGCTCCAAGAGGTTGTAAGATAATAAGATAATGAATCGCAAATAAGTACCTTTTGCAAATAGCTATCGGTAATACCTATTGCAAATACCTATCGCTAATACCTATCACAAACACCTACAGTATAATACACACATAAAGAAGGCATGAATGAAGACGTCGGTGGGTGAAGGGTCCATCCAGGTAGTATGCTCGGTAACACAATAACGCGCCCGAGTCGAGATCGAACAATAGAAAAGGGTCGATAAGCCTATTGTTACCGTGGTGAGCAAGGTGTATTGTTTAATTAGCGTATTTCGTAAGTACCTGAAGGAGGCGCCGGGCACTGCTGAGACCTAGCGCAATCAATTCAAATAGGGGGCTATTTGTTTTTTTTTTTTAGGTTCAGCGGGGGCGGTGGATCGGCCCTGGGGTCAGGATCGGTGACCACTGAGAGGTGGGGCCAGAATCGGGGAATAGTTTCTACTTCGGGCCGGGCCGGGCCGGAGCGTGGAGCTTCGTTTTCTATGGAAAGCACCACGTGATCACCGATCAGCCGTCATAGAAAATTACATGTCGGACGCCTCGACCCGAACACGGCCCGGTCTATATTCTGTATCTTTAGGAGTTGTGCATAAATCACGTGAGGTGTTTTCGGCTACTTATTGACCCCAGCCCCCACCCCCTTGGTGATATTTGGTGAGGTTTTTGGCTACCACCTCCCCCACATAACCTCACGTGTATTTTTTTCCATCCGACCGGTCAAGGCCATGCGCTATGGGTATTATACTGTATTTAAAATAAATTATTTTACACCATGCATGAAAAACACAGATAGGAGTTATTTTTAAACACAAGTTCTATTTAATAAATCGGATCAAAATATAAAAAGTAGGTAGGTGAGTTGACCGTGACGTCACGATGTAATATTAGCAAATCGTTTTGACAGTTCTAAAAAATTAACTGATTTGACTACTTAGTAGGGAAATACCCTATACCAAAAACTAATTTAAATAATACCGAAAACCTTGTGTATTAAAACAGTTAATTATAACCTTGAGGCAACCTTGACATAACTGTTTTCGTAATCTAGGAGCACGGCCGTGCCCCCGTCAAAACGAGACAAAGGGCAAAAGGCAGAGTTCCTTACCATTACGCAAAAAACGGCAAAAGAAATCACGTTTGTTGTATGGGAGCCCCGAGCCCCACTTAAATATTTATCATATTTTGTTTTTTGTTTTTACTGTTATAATAGCGGCAACAGAAATACATTATCTGTGAAAAATCTAACTGCCTAGCTAACGGTTCATGAGATACAGCCTGATGACAGACAGACGGACAGACAGACGGACAGCGGAGTCTTAGTAATAACGGGTCCCCTGTTTTTACCCTTTGGGTACAGAACCCTAAAAATACATGTCTTTGGATGAAACTCGAAACGTCGCACTACAAAGCCGCGGTTTTCCAAAAGCACCACGATAGCACGTATGTATGTACATTCACGCTTCGTATGACTGTTACGCCATTTAGGGTTCTAGCTAAATTGGACATTCTATAGCGTAAGTATGGAACAACCAATTTAGCTAGGACCATAAATGGTGTAACAATCGCGGAACGTAATGGTACCTATGTCGCAGGCATTTTGTAAGAATCCGCCGTTTACAAACGGCGTCGGCATTTTACAAACGTTTCGCCGTTTGCAAATTGCCGAAGGCAAATTAAAACAACTTAAATAAAAACACATGTACCTGCATGCTACGTGTGTTTTTATTTAGTTAGTGAATAGAATCAGGCGTTACTTTGCGGAAATCCATATTAATTAAAACCAAAATATGTATTACTTTGCTAATCCGCGAAAAGATAACATGCTAGTCAATCAGTGCTAACCCGTTATAGTTACTTGTATAACGGGTTATAATCCGCATAATCCGCAACGGATTGCCGTTGCCGGGCGTCAGACCGTTAACAACTCCTGAGGATGCCTCGTAGAGAGGCGAAACACGTGTCGAGTATTATTCTTTTGGTGGTGGTTTGTTATATTTATTTGCGTATTTATTTTTGCGGGGGGGGGGGGGGGTCGGAACATTACTTGCTTGTAAAAAATACGCAAGTAAGTAACGAGTTAGCACTGAGTGACTAGCATGTTATCGTTTCGCGTATTAGCAAAGTAATATTTTGGTTTTAATTTTTATTTATTTGTTTATAATTATACGGTATCTATACATATTGGAGTTTAAATAGAAATTTTTCATTTCTCATGCTCTGAAAGAGGGTCATGAGGGAAAAACTATGGTGTAGATAAATAATATTATAAGTTCTATGCGTTACTTAAAGTAACTACATCCGTCAATAACAATTAACGTGTTTTAGCACAATAATAAGGAAATATAACAGTAAACTTGTAGTGTTAATTAATTCAGAAGACATAATCGTATAAATGATAATGTTAGACGCCTAATCTCGCAGTATAACCTGTAACTCGTTTATGGTATAAAAGTAGGTGTAGGTATAAAATTTATAACCATTAAAGTAAACATCATATCAAGCAAAACCTGTTGCAAACAATACATCTTCCTGTTATTTAGTTCTTATTTCTTAATTTTCTTTTACTTTGGAACTCTAGAATCTTTGCCCTTGTTCTGGGCTATTCGAACTATATACATTTTTACTTGTTTCGCTTGTTTTGATACTGATTTTTACACGCTAACAAATTACAGTGAAACCTGGTTAATTGGCACCTGGATAAATGGGAAACCTCTATAATTGCAACCAAACGTCCGGTCCCGGTCCCTTGAGACCAAGAGGCCTCTATAATTGAAAATTTGGAACCTCTATAAGTACCTTTTGAATACATGAAACTAGTTTTTATGTTGCTGGATTCGTCAATCTATGCGTCCAAAGTCAAAACGGCCGTTTTTGTTTTGAGTTCCTAGATCGACCAATCCAGCAACATAAAAACTAGTTTAGTACGTAGCGGCCCCCTTTTTTAAATACCTGACGTGAAATTTAAATAATCACGATTATTTAGCAGCGGCGCTAGTGTGCACGTTGATGGGCTCTTAATAGCTTATAGAACTCTGCTCTTAAAATATAGGTACTTCATTTAAGTAAACATTATAGGTTTTATGATGTTTTTTTGAGAAAATTGGAAAACTGCTACTTAAAAACACCCTGTTAATAATGCATTAATGTTAAATAATATATAAAAATAAGGTACTAACAAGGTACTACACCGAAAAAATAATTTTCTACAATACTACCAGAACGTATAGTAATTAAAAATATAGTTATACCTACTAAAATCCGGTAGTAATAACAAAAAATGTTGTATCGTGTAAAACTTGTTTTTTAAACATCACTGTTTAATTCTAGTTAAATGCAATTTAGTACTGCTTACAATTTCGTTGTATATGTAAAGATGCAAGTGTTGTAAATATTAAACGTTTGTCTCGTTTAATATATGCATCGTAACACTAACTATTGATATGTAAAAATAAAGATACGAGTGTACACGTTACAAGTTATTATGTTGTGGTTACTATAATGCATTGTAGTCTGAACGAATCAAACAGTTGTGCCAACACCACGGTGTATGCGCGGGTGGCGGGGGGCGGAGAAAGGAATTGCGCAAGTCACAGAACAGCAGCCATTACGCCAGCGTCTTACGTTCCGGCCGGTCGATGTTTTATTTACGTAGATCCTGTCCATAATTTTATTGTAAACTAGTACAAGTGTATAGTATAAGTGCGTGTTGTTTGCGGACACAGTGAAATGTGCGGGCTCCGATTAAGGGAAAGTCCTCCCGCACCGATGTGGATAAGGAGGGATTCACACTGGTGGAAAGGAAACGCAAGGCGCGCAGGGCGCCTCGTAAAACTCTGTGTGGCACTGTGGAGCCGGTTAATTCTGGCCTACGAGTTGCGACACCGAGTAAGGCGCTCTACGTGTCTCGCCTGCATTACTCCGCCGGGGCCGACGAGGTGGTGGAGTACGTCCGCCGGAAAACTGGCTACACGCTGAGGGTGCACCAGCTACAGTCGCGTCACTATGTGCACTTCAGTTCATTTGTAGTGCGCGTGCCGCGGCCTCTGCAGGACACCATCGCAAGCGCGGACTTCTGGCCGAAGGGTGTGGTGTTTCGGCGGTTCCGGGGCAACCTGCCGAATCCTACGCCGAGTCAGACGACGCTACGGAGCCACGCTGTTACGTCGTCGCCCAAATCCAATGTTTAATTTGTATGTCATTTTTGTGTCTATTGTTTTCTTTGTGGAGACAAAATGTTGTTTTCTTTTGTAGTGTCACAGTGCCTTGGTTTTACTGTAATGCTGTGTTACTTATTTGATCAATAAAAAAAAAATAAGTGTGCTTAAAAACTTGTCTGTATTTACTAGAATAGCAGTGTACTGGTTATATATTGTTCACGTAACCAGAACCCACTGTGCTGAAGGGACTTCTAAACGGGCCATATGTTCACTGCAATATGTGGCCGGTAACTATTAGTGTCCCTCTCTAACATGTGAGTAAGAGGACACCAATAGTTGCCGGCCAGTATACCAGTACACCGCACAAATCGTTCAGTTACATATACTGAATACGTTGTTATAACAACAGGACAGGAACGTATATGTTACTGTATTATTTAGTAACCATTAACAGACCGGCTAGTTGGGTTTACTAAAAGTCTTATACCCACTACTATACACTTCATAGAATTAACAAATTTAATTTAACAAGAATGGTCTGGTTATGTTTACAAAGTGTCCTGTCGTCACATATACAACAAGACAATATAGTACAGCTAACCAGATTCTGGTTACCAGTAAGTACCAGGTTTTTTTTTTCAGTGTAAGGTAACTAAGGTAAGGGATTAAAGTAGATACTAACGTTGAAAATGAGTGCATCATTTCGCCGTTATACGTAAGTTTGGCGAACCGAATATAAGTTAAAATGTAAATAAATCTGAAAATAAATTAAAAAGAAAGAAAGTATGATTAGGTATGGTATTCCTTTAATTTATAGTTTTTCATTGACTGATTATGATCATTAGCTCAGCTATACGTATACGTACATTGTAAGCTTATAAAAATAGCAGAAACATTTGAACTCACCATTTAAAATCTAAAATCTTCCCTTCCGCACGACATGCGAAAAAGAATAAAATAGGTATTACAAACATTTTAAAGCCTTCATACATTTTCAATTATTTTCACTTCACCGCACACTTTCAGTTCTTTTCACTGTACACTTTTTTATTTTATAAATAAATTCAAACTTTCGAAACCCTAAATATTTCTTTTAAGTTTGACTAGAAAATCACTAAATGTATATCTGTTGTATGATGTTATAACTATTTTAAAATATATTATTTCATTTTAGTTTAATAGCAAAATGTCAAATAATTTCTTGGAGGTCAGTTTCGTGGTGAACGACAAGTTTGAGAACGTATCGGTTTCTGAATTTCATGGTCAACAATGTGGAGTTTTATAAATTCGCAACTGGGGACACTCTAAGTAATACGTCACCGATTGCGTATGTATCTATACATATAATAAAGCTGAAGAGGGTCGAAAGTCTGTACATGGAAGATAATCGAAAAAAATTTGGCTGGGGATACTTAGAATTGATAACAGAACACGTTCCAACAGTTTTTAGAATTTTTGTCTGTTTATCTGTTTATCTGTTTATCTGTTTGTCTGTTTATTTGAACGCGCATCACGTGAAAACGGCTGAACGGATTTTGATGAAAACTTTACTAATCTGTCGAGAAAATCCCCGGCCAGGTTATAGGCTATAAAAATTCAACCCCTAAAAGGGGGGGTGGCCACAACACTCGATTGACTTAAGTTTGCCCCTGAATCTTATGGCGCTACTTAGGAAAGAGGAGCAAACTTTTTCGCGCCTGGTTGGGACTAAAAGTAAAAATGTACAACTGTCTATCAAATTGCGTTTTTTATATAGAAAAATTTTCGCGCTCGCTTCGCTCGCGTTTTCAATTACATTCTGAGATATGATAAAGGTGATATTCGGGTGGCAACTGCAGCAGCATTACGAGTACCTACTCTGCTGCAGCACTGTCAATTTTCGTGATAAAATGATGTGACTGATTTCCATACTAAAAGTAAAAAAGTACAACTGTCTATCAAATTGCGTTTTTATATCGAAAAATTTTCGCGCTCGCTTCGCTCGCGTTTTCAATGACTTTCTAAGACATGATAAAGGTGATATTCGGGTGGCAACTGGAGCAGCATTACTCTGTTGCAACGTTACTGCTGCAGCACTGTCAATTTTCGTGATAACATGACGTAACTGATTTCCATACTAAAAGTAAGAGACTTGCTTTCGGGCTTGCGGCCAGCCGATTTTATCGACATATGTTACCGATTTTATAGCGAATTTTGCTCTCTTGCACGGCAGATTTGTCGGCCAAGGCGAGTTGCTTCTTAGCCGCGATCCTGAGACCTAACTGTCTCACTGTTTCTGTTTGTGTAACTGTCTGTTAGGTCTCAGGGGCCCCGTGAAAGCCGAAAACTAAAAGCATCCTATCAAGTAGCGCTTTCGAGTGAAGCCAAAGAGCGAGCAGTAGAAGAGTCGTGATTACATGCATAGATTCAATTTCAAGCCACTCTTTTGCAGTTCGGCGTGTGGTCTTATGCGAGGCCTTCTGCCTTACGGCAAAGTTGATCTTCTGCCTTAATTACACTTGGGCGTGGATCCAAATCCAAGCTTTCCTCTTTCGCAGCTGGGCCTTCTGCCTTGCTCACATTTCGCCAATTTAATTCACTTGGTCAATTCCAAGCTCTGCTTTCTTGCATCTTTTCTGTATGAAAACAACCTCGCTGAGACACTTAAATATCGAGCTCTATGCGAAGCTAGGCTGATAGAAAACTGTCCCATCCCTTCTCTGTTTGAAATCCTGGATTCGCGCCTGGTTGGGACTAAAAGTAAAAATGTACAATTGCGTTTTTTATATCGAAAAATTTTCGCGCTCGCTTCGCTCGCGTTTTGAATTACATGTAAAGGTGATATTCGGGTGGCAACTGCTGCAGCATTACGAGTACTCTGTTGAAACGTTACTGCTGCAGCACTGTCAATTTTCGTGATAACATGACGTGACTGATTTCCAGACTAAAAGTAAAAATGTACAACTGTCTATCAAATTGCGTTTTTATATCGAAAAATTTTCGCGCTCGCTTCGCTCGCGTTTTCAATAACATTCTAAGTTACGATAAAGGTGATATTCGGGTGGCAACTGGAGCAGCATTACTCTGTTGCAACGTTACTGCTGCAGCACTAGCACTGTCAATTTTCGTGATAAAATGATGTGACTGATTTCCATACTAAAAGTAAAAATGTACAACTGTCTATCAAATTGCGTTTTTTATATCGAAAAATTTTCGCGCTCGCTTCGCTCGCGTTTTCAATAACATTCTAAGTTATGATAAAGGTGATATTCGGGTGGCGACTCACTGCAGCATTACTCTGTTGCAACGTGACAACGTGACTGCTGCAGGACTGTCAATTTTCGTGATAAAATGATGTGACTGATTTCCATACTCAGCTGTAATGCGGCAATGAACGTCACTCAATTTACCAAAAAAATTCAATATAATCTTGATGACCCTAGGGAGAGGGGGCACCATGGTCTAGAAATGCTTAGGGCATCAAAATATATATCTTAATCCGGCACTGGTAGTTTGCGGAGTCAAACGATTTGGGACTCGCATTTTATACGTATTACCATGCCTTCCCGAAAAAAATCGAATGATTCGCGAAAGTCTCGCAACGCATTGAGGTTACAAGGGGCACGTGGTCTTCCTCAGGAGTCTAGGATGAAGACCACGGTGAGTGGCGCTCTAACCAGACAGGCCGCTTTGCTTTCGCTCGCGCGCCTATACCTTACTGTATCGTCCGATATACACCTACTACTCTGTCGTTTAAATCACGTGTAAAATTTGAATAATTGCGAAAAAAACTATTGATTATGGAGTGTAGTTTTATTTAGTGGTACCTAATTGTAAAATATTTTATCTGGACTACAGTCCTCTAGCATATCCATCTGTCAACTTTACTTCAAGTTCCGCCTCCAGGGGAGAGGGAGAGAAACAGAACAGACCGAATTCCACGCGGGCGGAGCCGCAGGCACAGCTAGTAGTAAGATAGTAACACAGACGTGTATATAATAAGGAATATATACAGACGGCACGTTGTTACATACATACTTAAGTATGTATAGTAAGATAGTAA
Organism: Cydia splendana; assembly: GCF_910591565.1. Lineage (NCBI taxonomy): Eukaryota > Metazoa > Arthropoda > Insecta > Lepidoptera > Tortricidae > Cydia > Cydia splendana. The sequence goes on along the minus strand of NC_085976.1, from coordinate 6,087,025 downwards.
CACAGACGTGTATATAATAAGGAATATATACAGACGGCACGTTGTTACATACATACTTAAGCTACTAATGATGCTGACTGTCCGAAAACAGATTATCCGTCATAGAAAACGGATTATCGCACGCCTCCGCCCGCACCCGGACCGTTACAGCGTGTGTCATGCGAGTTTTTGGCGTGTTCCCTTCAGAATATTTTTAAGAGGGATCAATAGCTACTGACAATAGGTACTTTTTTCATATAATTTCCATTTCGAGAGAAAACGGTTTCCACTAACTAAATCTTAAGATATCATTTTGATTTTGATGTCGATCTCTTCAGCATAATATAGAGGTTTATAGGTTTCGCTTGAAATAAAAATATTTTTTGCATTTATTTAATTACACAAACGGGTCTACCGCGATATAATTTCATTGTTTTTACCTTTAATTCCGACGTTTCAGCTGAGTTGCACCAGTACGGTTACCATCAGTTTGTCACTGACATAAACGCCGTCGAGAACGTAATTTACTTTCTACACATCCCGTTTGCACTAATATGCGAGTGCGAGCGAGATGTATAGAAAGTAAATTACGTTCTCGACGGCGTTTATGTCAGTGACAAACTGATGGTAACCGTACAGCTGTGGTCACGGAAAGACTGACGTCCCAACAAATGTCAACGGAGATATTAATAAAACAACACTAAACTACCCGAAATTAGTTTATAAAAATGTTCGGGGTAGGCAAAGAAATTGCAGCTACCCGTTAAAGTTTAATGTTTATTGTCCACGGCACGACACGCAACATCAAACAAACATCATCAAACATCAACATTTATTCAGCAAATAGGCCACAAGGGCACTTTTACACGTCATCATTGAATTTACATACAAGTTAAAATAATACATCAACAATTTTATAAAATAAAACTAATAATTCAATCTAACGTATTACAATTACTAAGAGATGTATATGGTCTCTTAATGTCGAATTACATAAAAAATACAGATACAAAACACAAAATAAAAATCTATAATATTTAGAGGTGTAAATGTCTCTAGGTGTCATAACTATAAGATTATATAGTTTATCAAGTTATCCTTAGAGATGTATAGGGTCTCCAAGAGTCAATATCCTGTATAATTAATACATTCATTAAGAGAAAAGAAACATACGAGAGCAGAATGAGGCGTCTCACTGTAATTAATTAATAAAAATAAAGTTACTAAGTATAATAGCTTATGTTAGCTTAAACAGACCAGTCTCCACAAACAGCACCCGTTCACGAGTATGACGCGTATCTCAGCCATCGCCTCCCTCAACCTTCATTCGGGAAAGTGGCGACCCGATCAACGACGCCACCGTAAGCAAAGACTTTTAAGCGAGCATGACATGTTCAAGCTACCGGCCTATAATAATATTAAAATAGTAATAACATGTAGCTGTAAGACACGGCATTTTGTGCTCGTATGTTACATAAAAAGACAGTATAGCTTCACATAATTACTAGCCTAAGTTGACTTAGAGATGTAAAGGTCTCTAAGTGTCAGAAACATTAAAAATATAGGTATGTACAATCAAAAATAAAATGTATAAATAAATACTTAGAGATGTATAAGGTCTCCAAGTGTCCAAAACTAAAATTAAATTAAACAATTTAATCAAGCGAGAACATCATTGTCTCATGTGTCAATTCTACTGGACACTAGCATATTTAATTCACAATGTAAAAAAAAACAATATTTATTTAGCTCTTATTATACTAATGAAATCAAGCTACCTGCTTAAAGGCATCTCTATCGTTTATAAAATTATTTACAGTGTAGTACGCCTTACTTAACAAGGAGCGCTTAATGTGCGACTTAAATTTGTGAAGTGGTAAATTCACTACATCAGTGGGGACTTTGTTATAAAAACGTGTACAGTTCCCGACGAAAGACGTACTAACCTTACGGAGGCGGTGGGCGGGCACAGCAAGCTTATGTTTGTTTCTAGTGTTATAGTTATGGATATCACTGTTAACCTTGAATTCGTGGATGTTTTTCCGAACATACATAATATTCTCTAGTATGTATTGAGATGCAACGGTAAGAATGTTAACTTCTTTGAATTTCTCTCTTAGGGATACTCGAGCGCCCAGTCCATAGATGGAACGTACAGCTCGTTTTTGCAGCACAAATATTGTCTGAATATCTGCCGCTTTTCCCCACAACAGAATTCCATAAGACATAACACTATGGAAGTAACTAAAGTATACCAGCCTGGCCGTCTCTACGTTTGTTAGCTGTTTGATTCTCCTCACTGCATAGGCTGCTGAACTAAGTTTTCCGGCTAGAGTGCCTATATGTGCATGCCATTGCAGTTTGGAGTCTAGAGTGACTCCCAGGAAAACAGTTCGATCCTCAAATTCCAGCGTATCACCTTTTATTTTAATCTTGCTGTTATTTACCTGCTTGACGTTAGGTAGCGTAAACTTGATGCATTTGGTTTTCTTGGCGTTCAAAAGCAAATTGTTTGCCGTAAACCAGTTTACTATGGTAGATAGCGCGTCATTAATGCTCTCGAAGCTATTTTCCTTTCTGTCCACTTTAAATATAAGGGAAGTGTCATCTGCAAATAACACTATATCATGTCTATCTTGCACAACTTTTGGTAAGTCATTAATGTATACCAAAAACAGGAAGGGACCAAGAATTGAACCTTGAGGCACTCCGAGGGCTACCGGGGACCCCGCCGATTGAGTTCCATTAATAACACTCACAGTATCCGTACACTGGTCCGAAGATATATCCGCTGGTTTCAACATTTGAATCACTGGTCCCTAAGTAGACGATAATTTGTACCCGTCCTCTAGATTGAAATTTTTAGGGTGTTTTTTCATTTCAATCGCCTCTTTCACGATCCGCGGATAATAGTGTCGCTCGTTGGAGAGGACTTTGGGTTTATGTAGCTCAATCCAGTGATACGTCCCTGTTGTCAGCAAGTGCTCAGCTATTGCGGATTTGTTTACATGGCGATTTTTAACAGCTGCTATGTGTTCTCTTGAACTCTGCGCTTAGTTTGGCCAATGTACGCACTTCCACAACTGCATTCTATCTTGTAGACACCCGGATTCTGGTACGGAATGACATCCTTTGGGCTGCGTAAAAGACTTGCTACTTTAGATAACGGCGTGTATACAGTCTTAATGGAGAATTTCTTCAGTACTGATCCAACTTTGTCCGTTATCCCTTTCACATACGGCAAAAAGGCTGGTTACCTACTAACCTCCGGATGTCTTTCTTTTTTCCTAGTCGTGCGTGGGATTTTCTGCAAGTACCCATTTTTCCTTAGCACTTCCTGAACATGGGCTAACTCATTATCTATGTGTTCCGCGTCACATAAGTCTCGTGCTCTGTTAACCAGAGATGTGACCACGGATTGTAGATGCCTCGGATGATGGTGGGAAGATGCTTGTAGGTACCTGTCAGTATGTGTGGGCTTCCTGTACACGGAGTGTGCTAGGGTTCCATCTGGTTTCACTCTTAACTTCACATCCAGAAAGGGTAAGGATCTATCGCACTCCATCTCAAATGTAAACTTTACCTTTGGGTGCATGGAGTTTAAATGGCCGACGAAATGCTCCACTGTGTCGGCGTTGCCCTTTAAAATATAGAACACGTCATCTACATATCTCTTCCACATTGTAATTACAGGCGGTCCGGAACGTAATGCCAACTCTTCAAAGTGTTCCATCCATATGTTGGCAATTACGGGGGCAACTGGACTGCCCATTGCCACCCCATCCACTTGCAGATAAAACTGCCCTTGGTAGAGGAAATAGTTTCCCTCGAGACAGTGCTCCAACAAAGTGACATACTCTTCTGGAAGTTCGTTATCTATAAGCTTCGTTTTGACAATGCCCAGACACTCTTTTAATGGAACATTGGTAAACAACGACTCCACATCGAAGCTTACCATTATCTCATCCGGTTCCAATTTCCTGGCCTGGTCAACAAAATGACGAGAGTCCTTTACATAGGACGAAGTCTTCCCCACTAGCTTTTGCAGTACACCCGCAACATGTTTCGCTAAGTGGTATGAGGGCGAACTCGTCTACTTGGGGACCGGTGATTCAAATGTTGAAACCAGCGGATATATCTTCGGACCAGTGTACGGATACTGTGAGTGTTGCGTGTCGTGCCGTGGACAATAAACATTAAACTTTAACGGGTAGCTGCAATTTCTTTGCCTACCCCGAACATTTTTATAAACTAATTTCGGGTAGTTTAGTGTTGTTTTATTAATATCTCCGTTGACATTTGTTGGGACGTCAGTCTTTCCGTGACCACAGCTGGTGCAACTCAGCTGAAACGTCGGAATTAAAAGTAAAAACAATGAAATTATATCGCGGTAGACCCGTTTGTGTAATTAAATATGTGTACAAAACGCGAGAGTTTAAAGTGTTATATTTTTTGCATTATTTGAAAAAAGGTAAACCTGTAAGTAAACCTAGTTCATCATTGTGTCAATAACATACAAAAAAATCATGGAGAATGGAAAATATTTACAAGTGGAAAAACATTTTCTCTTTTTGTATGGACGAGTACGTGCTATACTTTCCTCTTAAGTGGGTGTAGGTATTGTAATATTTATCCCATCAAAAACATTACATGTAAAAGGGTGCAAATCTCGCAACGCTTTTACTACAAAAAAGTTTTGAGATGTAATGTGAAGGGTGCGTAACGGTCCATATAACAACTTTTGATATATTTTTAGTCGATATAACGATTGAGGGACATAATGCACTTTTGCTATAACAACAATACATGGTATATTCTTAGAGAGTCTAACTAACGTCAAGTATAATGAACTTGTAATATAACGACTTCTAATCTAACATTAACAGCGTATAACGTATATGTCATATAATTATGTTCGATATAACGCTCAGTTGGCATAATGTAGTACTGGTATAATTTGTAATATTTACTACTATTATAACAACCTACGTATTCGAACTTAAGGCAGGTCTCAGTTAGGTTGTTGCGGAAGAGTACTTCGGCGTTCCTGGGACCTCGCCATATAGCAGCGAGGCGGCAACAGAGGGGTTTTAGTGGGTAAACCTGGGGTCTCATTAGCCCACAACAGGGAGTCCCACATAACCATCCCGGCCCGTCCCCGCGCCGGGTGGTATGCGTAAAGCATTTCCCCTCTTAAAAAAAAAAAAAAGGTCTCAGTTAGGTACGACGACGAGCGAAGCGAGGAGGAGTGTTAGGTAGAACTGCGACCCTACAGCGCGCGAGCCGAGCGAGCGAAGCGAGCGTGCCGCGGTAGCGGCCGGCGAAGCGCCAGAACCGACTTTTTTTTATTATAACCTCAACTTATTTTTATACATTTGAATACATTATACCATGAATACTTATAACAAATATTCATTATATCCAGTAAACGTTATATCGAATAGCTTTTATATCGATTAAGCATTATACCCCATGAAAATAGTTATTTTGTTGTTATATCAAAAGTTCATTATACCGCTTAAGTGATTATACACCATGAAATTATATCAAAAGTTGTTATATCTTTTGAAAATATATCAAAAGTTGTTATACGGATCATTACACACCCGTAATGTGAAACCAAGTCGGTTATTTTAATCAGTGCCAGGGGGTGTTAAAACCGTATCAATAAGATATATTTAATTTGTAATACGTATAATGACTTGGCCATCGCACGGCTGCATAATGACGAAAGGATCATCGTCACCTATTAAAAATAATTCTAATTGAACATAACGCTAGCGCTAATTGCAGTTTGAGCATTACACATATTTACGAGTACGGTACGAGTAAAGCATTATGTGCGATTGCCAAGTCATTATATGTATTACAAATTAAAGATATCTTATTGATACGGTTTTAACACCCCCTGACACTGATTAAAATAACCGACTTGGTTTCACATTACATTTCAAAACTTGCGTTGCGAGACTTGCACCCTTTTACATGTAATGTTTTTGATGGGATCTCATCTCTTTTTGTAGGCAGTCCTTCTTTTCGGGTACTCATACCCATACTATGTATACACATATCATAACTAAACATATCTTCATTCATACTCACATCGTACATCGTAGTGTACCTTTACCTACTATTTGTAGGAACTGCAACAGTAACTTTGTAATATCATATATTTATATGGGATTACAAACTTACTTATGCAGTTCTTAGATCTTTAAAACGTGACTGATATTGCAAATTTTTTAGGTTTTCCCTTTATGTAGCCATTAAACCCTAACTCTGTACCAAATTTCAGCTCTCTAAGTTTATGGGAAGTACTAGTTCTATTCTGATGATCATGAGTGAGTGAGTGTCATTAATGCGAAACTTTGCTTTCGCTTAACTTCGGAATTAAATGACCTACAGACTTGAAATTTTGGATTTTAAGTATGTGATTATAGCTTACTGGATGACCAAAATTTCTGCGTTCTGGTCTTATCCAGAGGTTCTCAAATAGGGGCCTGAAAATGCGGCGAAATGGTTCCAGTAAAGGATGGTACGGCAGTGTTTGCTTCGCGCTCGACTTGGCGGGGGCACTGCTGTGCCCCCAGATAATGTATTTGCTTATACATATTTAATAATATTTTTCTACTCGTCGACTGTAATTCTCGAATTAAGATTTCTTATACCAAACTGCAATTGGGTATTTTTAATGTCCCATACATTAACTCCCAACTCGACTATAATATTCATTTCGATACAGTTTAGTCAACTATAATGAAATTGACCAATCACAGCTAGCCGCGATCAAGAGGACGAAACAAAACCATAGCTCAAATTAATTACATGTATAATTTATTAATTTCTCATTTAAGTGAAGTTTTGTTATATCTTCTTGAGAAATAAATAAAGATTCTTAAACCTGAATTATTATTTTAGGTTGTATAGTAGAAACAATTACTTCATAAGTCAGAAACGCGCATGTGACACCCTTAATATAGCAATATCCATAGACTACGAAAACCACTTAGCGTTGCTTGTTAGTCTCCATAGGCTACGGTGGCCAAAACCGAGAAAACAACTCTCTAATAATTGAATTTAGCGCGGAGCAAGTACCAGGGCCGCATGAGTTACGAGAAGGTGTCGTCGACCAACCGCGGCGGCCGGGACGCGTACCAGTATCGCGGCTGCTCGCGTATCTTAGCTGTATACTTTTGGTTTGGTTTGTTCATAGTCTAATAAAACATGGTCTTCCATTCCCAGAGTGACACGGGCCTACGTCACAACAACATGGCCGCTATATATAGCGCTATCGCATATTATCATATAGCGCTGTCGCATGATGACGTAGGCCCGTGTCAGTTAGGTGACCTAGAAAAGACGGGAATGGAGTACCAGGCGGAGTATATTATTATACCATGGGTTTGTTTGTATGATTCTATTAGTTTAAAGTATTATTTTTGTTGTCTCGTAGAAAAAGTAATGTATACAATAGTGATATAATTAAGCTTTCCAATCTCGTACCTCACTTAGGCCTCTCTATTATATCACGATTGTATCAAATACTATTTATTGACGAGTTCATTTTCTGTTTATTTGCTTATTAATATGTAATGTATGATTCGTAAGTTATTTTAACATGAATGAATTTAAGTTATTTAAAAATAAATTACTAAATTCTCTCATCTTTCAAGAGTCCATATTCTTAAACACCTAATAGCGCTTTGACGTCAATAGACTACCGTTACCGTTAACAGTACGGCTGCCACCAGTTTTGACATTGACATAACGCTCACGTTTACTTAACTTACTTTCTATGCATCTCGCTCGTACTGGCATATTAGTGCAAGCGAGATGTACAGAAAGTAAATTACGTAGACGTGAGCGTTATGTCAACGTCAAAACTGTTGCTAGCCGTATAGGTTTATAAGCAAACTAAAAAACCCGTATTATTGATGGAACTATCTAATCTACCTATGATGAAGTCAAGTAAAAATCGACTTTAAATTTTTTTTTGTTGTCTAAAGTTAGTCCAAGAAAAGTCTGCAGCGATTTTGATAGCCCACGCAGTGCAAGAGTTATTTTAAACGTCAAACTTCTACGAAATTATGACGTATAAATAACACTTGCACTACGTGGGCTATCAAAATCGCTGCAGACTTTTCTTGGTCTAACTCTAGACAAGTTTACAAGTTCCCTACTAATATTATAAATGCAAAAGTAATTCTGTCTGTTACTTGTACGGCTACCACCCAGCTATACTCTGTATCTTTAGGTATTTAAATAAAACAAACAAATAGCCTCAACTGGCTTAAGGAGCCATTTTAGGGTAGATTTTGTTTACTTTTATTTAAATATCTAAGATACAGAGTATAGATTTTCTCACTGTAGAGTTGAGAGAAGATTGTATCAAGTATATTTTTTTACCTAATACCGTAAAACGGGGTGAGTAGGTTTCGCGGGGAGAGGTGGGTTATGAATGGGGAGAGAAGGTTTGAGAGGGGGTTGAGAAGGGATTATAAGGCTACTGATACAAAAATAATGTATTCCAATTTAAAATGGAGCTATAGTAATACGCATACTAAAAAACAATCGATCCAACAATCTTCCAAAATCACCTTTGTATGAAAACCCCGCTCACCCCAAATACGAGGCACTATAGTGTAAACAACATTATTTGCGGTATTTGACGTCTGTCACTCACAACAGCAATACTACGTAAAATGTCTTGCACATCGAAATCACAAAGGAAAACAACTGCACTGCGAACGTTTACGTTCTACGTCTTTTTTTTTTAATTTTAGGGTTGGCCGGACACCACCGTTATGAATCGGTAGTCGTCTAAGTAAATCGATATGAATCTTTCATTTTTCTTTTAATAAAAATAAGGAAAAGGTGGATAATTAACTGTAAATATGGATATATTTATCGTCACTTAACAGACAACAAATTTGACACAGAAATAACATAAATAAACTTTAAAATAGATCCCCAGTTAGTTTCAATTTTGACAATGGGTGCGACCTACTCGGTCGGTGTATTAAATGCATTTAGCTTGCGGGAAAACCATATAATTCTAGAGTTATTTAAATCTCAAATAAAAATTAATTATACGTGACAATTCGAGACCTCAGTCTACGTACCATCCAATCGTAATCGCTTGCTGTGACAATCGATTTGGGTTAGTTACATCTCTATATACGTCAGTCATAATGTGTCAAATACCGCAAATAATGTTGTTTATACTATACGGGAAGAAAAAGTTATGAAATGGAACTACCCAAAATAAAATAAAAACTAAAATACAAACGTCCGGAACACTTATTATATACACCATTCAGTTTTCATATGTAAAAATAAAATGTTATCGAGGTTTGAATTTCACTTTTGACCCTACTCGCCCCATTTTACGGTATATTTTTTTACCTTATAGGTAAAATGCAAATAGGTTTAGTCTCAAGGTAAAGCCTAAATTAACCTATGCGTCCGTATACATATTATTGCACGCACAAATTGACCTACATAGAGCATTGCTAACAATTAAAAACATCCCGACGTTGTTTACCCGCGCGCCGACATTGATGCCTCCATAGTAATTTCAATCACAAAATTAATTCTCCCGCCCGCCTTAAATAAGTAGCGGCGCCCAATCGATAGCGCGGGCGGGAGTCGGCGGGCGGCGGTTTGGAGTAAATAAAGTTTTAGGAGGCCTCTGATTGGTGGGGATAGGGGTGGTGGGCGGGGCTTAGGGTGGAGCTTGGGTTAGTGCGGGGTAGATGGCAGTGCAGACCCGGGTGTCGTGGGGACGACATGCGAGTGTCGTTGTGAGTGATCTGTGTGCTGTGATACTTCAGGTTGGTAGCTTTTTAGTTTTGAATTCGCTTTTTTGTGGAACTTATCCGTTTAAGTAGGTATACGTACCTATCTATTTTATTTGTAAGGTAATTTTTGTGGGAAATGTAGGTAGTTTGAATTGTGACGATTTAGGTGTACGTATACCTACTAAAAATTGCTTGACGATAAATTCATCATTAAATTTTTAATAACACAACTTCCTCCTTATATCTCCTCGTTGTTGTTGTTGTGTCTGCGTCGGTCCGCCAACGTGTGCTCCCGTTGAAGCTCCTCGTTGTGGAGCGAAACATGTGAAACAATCTTCCACTTATAAACCCCGTGCGTGCCCCGTTTTAGTATCACAATGTACACCTTATAAAAGTCCGCCGCTGCGTCTGTCTGTTTGTGTGTATCGAAAGTAAACTCGAAAACTACTGAACGGTTTTTCATGCGATTTCCACTTGTCAATAATAGAGTGATTCTTGAGGAAGGTTTTAGTGTGTAATTTGTTAAGATTTAGTGTCAACCGTGCGAAGCCAGGGCGGGTCGCTAGTATTAAATATTTTTGAAGTGTACGTACCCGAAAATCGAAGGTTGCTATTAACTCCACTAGCGGCTTTTATCTATAGTAAGATTAGTAAGGCTTCCAAAGTTCCAACCTAACTAATTTCCATTCCGGAAGAAAGTAATGCGAGTTACTAGTTATTTTATTACTAAGTACAAAATAAAAGTTATGTTTCCCCCGTCCCTCGTTTTTGTGACAGAACCGCAATTTTTTATTTATTTTTGAGACTGAACTTTTTTCTATTATAATGATGTCGACGTATCTTATAGCGACCGTGTTTAACGTCTTAAATTCGGTGCAGATATACTTTCAGGAGTTTCAGTGTGTCATGTATTAAATTATGGATGTTTTTTTTTGCTTTTAAGATCCTACGGTTGTATAGCTCATTATTATTATTTTTTTGACAGTGGGTCCATAATTTTGGATATAAATAGTGTAGTTACCTAAGCCTTCTCCAAAATGCAGGTACCTATCCCTTCTTAATAAAAGTACCTGAAGTACAAACATAGGTAGTTAGTATAAAAACCCCCTATCAAGTCCAACTATTTTAACGGATGGACAATTAGGTACTTACGGAACCCAACATGGCCAACCATGCTATCAACCGGTTTTTTCATATTTAAAATTTGTATTTATTTAAAAAGGTAAATTTTTTGCACATTATTAACAAAAATGTGAAATAAACGCAAAATTATTTCAATCCATTTTACAAATGATTACGAAATCCGATTTACAAAGAAGTTTTGTTCTGCTTTTTCAAGGTGTTGGTTCAGGAGTTTCCCTTACTATTTTGTGCTCCTTATGTATTTAAAAAACACTTTAAAATTCAAAATCACAATCAAAATCAAAATAGTTTATTGATACAGTGAAACTTATGATTAAACAAGGTTAGGTAAACTTATTCTAGTTAAACACTGCTAAAGTTCTTGCAAGATATGAAAATTGCCCGTGACACCTGCACTAGGCTATGCCTGTCTCGCAGGATGGCACTTTTCCTAGTTTGCCAGTTTTTATTGTTAAATTATTTTATTATTAAATTAAATTAATACTTAGGCTATATTTTGTTTGTCTATTAAATTGATATAAAACCACTCAAATAAACACGACCACCAAAAGACCCGCTATAGTCAAAACAACAAATAAGTAATTGAATGTGTCTCTGCCGGCGCCGGCGCTGCCGAGTGTTAAATTACGTTTTGCTTTTCCCCCTTATTAACGCCGCTGAAGTGGATCATCAGTAACTAGTTGAAATATGGTTGAATATATTAAAAATACAAATTATTTTAATTTGAGGTTCATTGGAAAAGTAGGTAGTTAATACTTAGTAATAATATTTTATTACATTTTTTAAATGAAATAAAAACAAATGTTTTTGTATTTTATTAACTTTAACCTGCTTATATTTATCAAATTTGTACCGTGAGAATTTATTTCTAATGTAATGCTGTTAAGAGTTATATTAAATCTAAATTTATGCAATATGCACACTGTTTTAACAGTCAAACTTTCGTAAGAAGACTAGTAGGGTGCAGAGACGCCCCGATTGTGAGTTAAAAAATTTAATTTGGTTATAATCCGAAAATTGTGAAATCCATTGTTTAATATTATTATCCAGGTAGATATATATTATAAATTTAAAATAAAACCTTCTGGGGCCTGTATTCCACGACCACTCAACCCAATAAATACCTACTAACAATATTTTTTAATTGTTAAGGCAATTGTTTTTTATTACGTGTTAGCATATTAATCACTCGAATATACAAGAGCGATAAAGAGGCATATAAAACGATATTTCGACCACAGTATATATATATATATATATATATATGTCCGACGGAAAAGCGTGGGTTTATAAAAAAAAAAAGCACGCAACTGCAACAAAAAACATCGCATTTATTCACAAATTACGGTAAAAATCCATCTCCTCATTAATTTAAATTCAAATTACGCAGATTCAGTTAATTCTAAGTCACGTCCCCAAAACACAATCAAAAATCTTACCCTCCAAAAAACCTACACGTCTCGGTAAGATTTAATTTCTGTCCCTGCTTAAATATAGATGGTCTCTTGTTTAAGCGGGAGGGGAGCCCCCCTACCCCCCCCTAGCCCACTCCTCGTGCCCCGAGCGCCTAACTAATTGAAACAAACAGGGGCGATTCACGACAAAGTCATTATTTCTACATTAACTTCCTAACACGGAGAGTAATTCTATCACAAATGTTTAAGGATAGGCGTGCCTCGTTTGGTTAGGGTTCTGTAACCTGTTGATATGGAAACATGTTTATAGTGCGTTTAACTTTGCGCGTTTAGTTTGCTAAGGGCCACTTGCACCATCCAGGGTTAGCCACAATAGCCACTAACTCGGAGTTAACCGTTTACACGGGGTTAAATTGTACTGGTACCTCCGGGTTTAACTGGTTAACCCCGAGCTAGTGTCTAACCCTTGATGGCGCAAGTGCCCCGAAGACATTATCTACCTAGCGCTGAAAGCTGAAAGTTTGTGGAAGCTTGAGACATCTTACCTAACAATTCAGAGGGTATTTAATGTAGGCCTTATTAGGCTTAGTTTGGTTTCCTCCTGATGTTTTTCTTCGTCAAAAAGCAACTAGTAAAATTAATCAAACGATATTTAGTGCTGTAACTGCTATAGGTAACCTGAATTACGTTATACCCACGACCAAGTTAACATGTACGTCCGTTACAAACCAAATCAATTTCAAACAAATTTCAAAGCATTCTGACCGCTGACCATGTTCGCTCTACTATCCGCTCCGCTTTACGCTGCGCTAATCGCTCCGCTCGTGCACTGTACCCACTCTCGAATCCGAGGTCCTCATCAAATCTCGCCGATGTCATCTCGGCGCCTATTCAATTACTTTGTACAAGTAAATCAGACAATTTACATGTTTATGCACCGGCGCGCTGTTTACTTAAACTTTCTGCTCGAGATGGGAAAACTTGGCAGTAACGTTATTGTTTTTTTTTTTTCAATTTCGATGTTAGCGCAATGAACGGCTGTTTAACTTTTATTGGGTCGCCGGTCGCTGCTTTCGTTAAAAATGGGGCGTTTTATATAAATTGTAATGCCAATGCTACCTAAGTTCTTAATCATATTCAAAAATTGATTTGATTTACTAGTACAACGTCGGGGAGAATTTTGTAGAATGAAATAGGTAAATCGGTTGTTTAAGTTAAATATTTTAGTTAGCATTAGTTATTTTAATAAGATAATGTAAGCAGAATAGTATGCTAATGGTTGATACGAACGGGTATACTTCTAGAATCCCTATTTTAAACTCGAGTATTCTGTTATAGGTACTTACACATGTTTTTGGTCCCATATCCTGGTTTATTAGCAATTAGCATACCATCTGTTTAAGGTAAGGTAGTTAATTATATTTATATTTGACTTACTATAAAAGTGCCTACGTATATTTTAAATTCGTACCTTCAATGAACAAAAATAATGTCGAGTAATACGAATTTTAATAATAGTCCCATATAACATTACTGGCTTCACGTTTAAACAAAGCGATTTTCAGAATAAAATATTAAAATGGCGTCGGGACAGGATTGTCAAAATCGGACACGATGGAGGTTAGTTAGGAATTCAATTGTATTAAAAATGCGATCGGGAGAGTCAACACGGTCGTCGGCATCGACAATTGTCGGTCTTTGTCGGAGTTTGCCGGTGATTGTCGGCTTTGTCGGTGACGAGTATGTTAATTTGGCTTGTAGCGAGGGTACTTGCGTCCCTACCTAATATAACAATTAATATTTGTGATGAGTGATGACCCTTTATTGACTTTGAAGTTATAGGGAAAGGAAAATGCTGCTCTCAAACTAACGCATGAAATAAAATAAATTACCCAAGATATATGTCGCTATCTTCATAGTCCTACCATTCCAGTATGAAAATCGGGCAAAAGGTATTTAAAATAATAAAGTAGGTAGCCCAATAATATATGTCACCGAAACGTGGCCATATATGACGACAAAGACAAGCATATAATACAGAAGAAAAAGTAGTACAATTTTCTTTTTGTAAATATTAAGAAATAAGTAAAGATACCATTTTCTACCTTCTGGAGTTGAAACACGGTACACTAGGTCCATGGGGTCTCAGCGCGCACAAGTTGTTCGTAGAAATCGCGAAGCGTCTGGTTGATGTAACTGGTGACCGAAGAGCTGGCGGCTACCTCGCACAACGCATCAGCATTGCGATACAGCGAGAAAATGCCGCCAGCATCCTTGGTACAATGCCTATAGGGCCTATTTTAGATTTAAGCTAGTTATTAATTTAGTTTAGTAGTACCGCTGTAAATATCTTGTATGTAAATAAATGAACTGAATTAAAAGATATATCCAAATACTCTTAGGTAGGTAACGCTCATTAATTATTAACCTTTAGCTAAAATCAATTAAGCACGTCACAATTAATTGAGCTCTCTTTTATTAAATACACAATAGCTTTTATTCGTAAAGTCAACACTCGAGTTAGACGGCCTCGCAAGCTCGTCCATTAAATATTAATCGTGAATTAACCCGTCTTCGCCGACTCGGCTCGGGAGCGGTATCCCAACTTTCAAAATCTCATCTTGATTTGATATGGAGATGATATTGCAAGATGTAGTGCATAATAATTATTTTACATCGTGTTTTCTCGGAAACGTTCGTATTTGTCATGCTACTTCAGTACTATACAGTATCTCAGTACTGTACCAATACTAACTGAAATAGCACAACGTTCGTACTAGCTAAACGTTAGCATTTTCGTGAAAATACGATGAAAAAGAATTATACACTACATCCTGTACTCGTAGTGATTCCGCATGATAATATAATTTGTAACAAAAATATTTATATGATCAATTTAAGGTTAGGATTAAATTCCACTGACTAATGGTCGTTAGTTGTTTCTTGTATTGTACAATAAACGACACGATTTTGTTTCCTATTTGGGCAACTTGCCCCAAGCAAAAAATCGCGGCTAAATAATATTTCTCCTATTTTTTCGTTGTAAATGTCGGTACAAATTATGCCCTTCAGTGGATCATCACTATATAGTGAGTGTTACACTAATATCTTAATGTCTATGGGCGATGAGATGCTGAGAGAAATATTAAACTAATATCGAATCAAAATTAATTTTTCGAGTTAGAATTCCGCGTCGAGTCGATTAAGCGCGCAAAGTGAGTAAATAACGGGCGGGGACGATTAATTTTGCAAAGAGCTTGTTTAAGTCTTTGAATTGGGATTGTAATGATTATTTATGGGGCGTTTAGCGTGTTGATTTTACTTATACGAGTATGCCGGGACGGGGAATTCAGGTAAATTTGGCTGTTATTTTAAAAAAGGTCATTGGTACAGTCGAAGTCAAAGATATATATATATGTTTACATTTTTCGCCTTATTGCAAGGGAGTAAGGTGCAAAAGAAAAGTGTAAACATATCTTTAACTTTTACTGTAAATGTCTATACGTACAAGTCTGTGTATATGGTACAATTGCTTATCAATAAAATAGCTAAATGGCTCGGTAATAAAAAAAATCAACGTCATACATCAAGTATTACATTTACAATTTTTTCCTGCACCTTTCCGGAACCCTTAAATTAATATGAGTAAAAACACATTGGTTCCAGCTGCTTGAAATTGGCGCAGTCGGTAGGTTATCCTGCTTACTGTGGAAAATCAACTGTTGGAATTTGTCTTTTGAATTTTGAATGTGAATCAATAAAGGAGTGATGATATGTACAGTGGCGTTCAAAAGTGCATGCATGGATATATGTCGACCGTAATGCCTTAATATTACGGTTGAAACATGTCCATGCACTTTTGAACGCCAGTGTACAGTCGCCATCAGATCAGAGCGGCTAAGGCGCTCAAAAATATCGGAACACGCCTCTATTGTCAAGGTGATAGAATGCGCGTTCAGATATTGTGAACACCATGGCCGCTCCGATATATCAGATGGCAACTGTACTTGCCGGTTTTTATATATAAATGACAACGTGCGCGTTAGGGTGTTGCTTATTTCGTAGAAATTGAAATTTTCTATGTCTCACCCTCTTAAATTGTTCTATTTGACTAAAAAACAAATGTGGATTTTTTTCAGAATTTTCAATCACGGTTGATACCGAATTTTGAAAATTTGGACCCTCCATACACGTTTTAATTTTTTTTAGTTTTTTTTCCTCGTTTTTTTATGAGACAATGGGTCAGTGTGGGGAGAGGGATGTGCAGTTTAACATAAAATAATACCACTATTTTTTTAAAGCTTATTATGCGATTGATTCTGCAGTGCGCACTCCTAAAACAGGAATAAAAATTATTTAAAAATATATATTAACTATACCTAGTATTGAATTACATATAAATAGCTTCCATATACATTGACTCACTGTTTCACTAAAAAATAAATATAATAATAATAAAAAAAAACATCATGTATGAAGGATCCAAATTTTCTAAATTCGGTAGTGACCCCTAAAACGAAATTAAAAATTCTGAAATAATTCCACATTTGTTTTTTAGTGAAAGAGAACAATTTAAGGGGGTGAGACATAGAAAATTTCAATTTCGACGAAATAAGCAACACCCTAGTGCGCGTGGAATCGACTTTCCTATAGTTAAATATATTATATTCTTATAACCGACGCCGTTGACGTTACTATTTAGGTTCACATTTTCAAATTGTAAACCCTAGTGTATATTTCATTCCATAGAGTGACGAGCATTCGCTTTTGCGTTATGTCTATTTTTGTATGGGATTTTGAACAGCGCGCCAAGCGGGACGTTTTGGAAACTCAAAATCTCATACAAAATGACACTTAACGCAAATGCGTACGTCACGTCACGCTATCGAATTAAATTTACACTGGGTACAGAGGCAGTGCGTCAAATATTCGCGGGCAAACCGGACCTAATATTAAGCATTACTTTTCTTCATATGCTGCAGAAGAAGGGTTCAAATGCCTGAAAATAAGGTAAGCCTAGCAATGCACCAAGGAGAAGTTTCAAAGTTGAGAAATTTTCCATACGGAATGTTCTCAGAACTTAAATTTTACGAACCATAAAAATTATTCAGGAAGTCGCTGCATGGACACCGCCGTTATCAATTATTTTAACTGTGTCTCTTAAAACATTTATTTACATACAATATATATACAGTGGTACTACTAAACGAAATTAATAACTAGCTTAAATCTAAAATAGGCCCTTGAGGCATTGTACCAAGGATGCTGGCGGCATTTCCTCGCTGTATCGCAATGCTGATACGTTGTGCGAGGTAGCCGCCAGCTCTTCGGTCACCAGTTACGTCAACCAGACGCTTCGCGATTTCTGCGAACAACTTATGCGCGCTGGGACCCCATGGACCTAGAGTTTCAACACCAAATGGTACAAAATGGTACTCTCTACCGAGGCTCTTATATTTGTTACGTTTTAGAATTTCGGCGCTTTCCGCCGCTCCGCCCGCTTTTACAGTAGTCCGTTGGAGGTGGGACGGTGCCAGTGTGTCTACGCAGGTAGCATCCCACACCAACATCCGTCCCAAGCTCCAAGGAACTAAGGACACTCCATCGGGCCTCTTGCCATCATCTCTGATAATGCCAGTCGGCTCAAGAAGAGCAGGCACATTGATGGTGGCAAGAGACCGACGGACTATGTCATTAAGCGACGCATGTCTCGAAAAACGGCCTGCACTTTTTTGACAAGATAATCCGTGGTGTCCCAGTCGGTCCACGTCCGTGCCACAAGGGCATATGTGTGGCGTACACACCGAAACCCCGAGTCGCAAACCAGTCGCCAGTCTAAGGGAGGCCGGATCCAAGAAAGTACCAGTATTGGGCGAAGGATGGGCATGTAGCCAGTAACCGGCTTCCCGGGCTCCGACCGCCAAAAGCCTCGCGCGGTCTGGACCTGTACAGTTGTTTAGGAGAGTATTGTAAGTTAAATCACAGTAAACATTATCCCAACTCCTTTGTGAATTTGGGTTGTCTGGAAATTGTTTGCCTGGGCAATCAATTTTAAAAGCATTTTTGGCGTCCTCAAAGCCCGCAATCTCACAGTTTGTGGGCAAAGCCCTTAAGATATTTCCTATGAGACCAGACGTGCTATGAGTGGACGCCAAAAAGGCTGGGGAAGCCACACTGGAAATTTTGCGAATTCCTAAACCTCCAAACCGAATGGGGAGGGACGCTTGAGACCAGGAAGGCTCACTTAGCTGAATGTTTAGAATCGTCTCTAAACTAATTTTGATCAAATCATCTATGGGCGACAATAAATTTTGATGTTTCCAGAAAGGACAACAGCGGAGCACATACGTAAATTTAGGGACAAAAAGGCAGAATTTAAGAATCACAAGAGCATAATGAGGGCTAATTTCGAGTAAGCGATCCGTGTGACTTTTGAATTTAGTTATGGAGTTAGAAATATAATCGGGAAAAGATTCTTCGAATATAGGAGAACCCAGGAGGCAAAGAGAATACTTGTCTACTGATTTGATATTGGGAGTCAGATCGTCAAATTTGGGTTGTAAGTTGGTCAAAGTACAAGAAGATTTTTGAATAAAGAGTTCGCATTTGCTGAAATTCAGCTCTAAACCAATATTTTCGAAACTACTCTTAATAAAAGACAAATCAGAGAGTACAGTATTCACGTCACCTCCTAGGGTTCCGTCATCTAAGTACCACACATTGAATTTTGATTTTAAATTTTTGATAATTGGATTTATAGCCAAACTAAAAATTGCTGGCCCGAGAGGGTCACCCTGCTGACAGCCAACCTCGGAAGATAATTCATGTGACTTGTACATTAATTTAGATGAGTCTGAATAGCAAAAGAAAAGGTAATTGTATAGTTCCGGAATTTTGTCCTTAACTTCTGTCAGCAAGGTGTCTCTACTAACCGAATTAAAAGCATTTTTAACGTCAATTTTGACAACAATTTCGCAATCATCGAGTGAAAGGTAGGTCCTTAGGGCATGGACGGCTGCCTCGCACCCACCTTTCGTGCCGAAACCTAGCTGTATTGGTTCAAAAAGGGATTGTAATTTTGATCTAATGTGTCTAACCGCAATTTTTGAAGCCAGACGTCGTAAAGTTGACCCCACCGCAATGGGTCTCACCCCTCCGTCCTTTTTGGTTAGGGCGATCAGGTTTGCCCCGTATAGAATCGGGACGATATTAGTGTTAATTTTGCCTGAAAACATAAAATTTATTAATTTAGTAAGGGAACAGACAAGCTGCTCACCTGCGTCGCCCACGGAATGAGAAATAAGATCTTTCAAATGTTGGGGCGAGATCCCATCCAGGCCGGCCGCCGAACCGGCTTTGAAAGAAAATGCCAAACGCTTTCCATTCTTCCTACACCCCATAGTCTACAATAGGGTTTCCAAATTATGTAACTTTGATGACTTCTCTTGCTCTGTATTAAAATCGAAAACTAAGAAATGGCTTCTTTCACAGTCTTACGATCAGACAGAAGAAATTATTCATTCTTAGGTAGCGTATACACACACACACACACCTACACGCACACACACACACACACACAAGTCACTCCTTAAATTATATATTCCTGCATGCATTTTTTGTACTTAAATTAATTTTATAATAGATATTTCTCATTCAAAAAACGGCCATCATATTCAGTTTTGTTAAAATCTCTCAGTAAAATCTATTTTTCCGGTTCCCGAGATACAGGCTGCGCCTAGTTTGGGGCCGATGGATATTAGTTTAATTTTAAAATCTAATTTTCTGCTTAAAAAAATAAAAAAAATAAAATAAATAAAAAAAAATATGGCGTCAATAACGTCTTTGCCTTCGATTTGGAGGCAGGCCTGGTCAGCTGTAGGTGGGGCAAACGAGTGTGGTACTGAAGGAGCCGGGGGATGTTTAGATCGTAAGGCCGAGAGGGTATCGGGAGTATCTGGCGATAGCACGTCGTTTGTGAAAAGAAGACGAGCGGCACCTTTAAGATCGCCGTCGCTAATTTTGCTTTCAATTAATTTAGTTCTATTGAAAGTGGATGAGCTACATCCAGAAGGTCGAGAAATGTGTGGAGTTGTATTCGAAACGCAATTGTTTTTGATTTTTTGTGTTAAAGAAATTGTCTTATCCTTCTTGGCATGAAGGGTTTTGAATGAGAAAAGGAAAAGATTATGCCAATCATCAATTTGATTATTTTCCACACATTTTGTAAGTAGGCCTGAAAGGTGTTTAGCGACTGTGATCCTGGCGCCGCGCGGAACTCTTTTAATAACGGGCACATTATTTTTAAGTTTGCTAAGGTGTAAATGGAAAGGGATAGAATTTGGATGGTCAGAAAGGGGGGTGGTCAAAAGGGATGGGCCTAAATTTAGACCGGCGTCATTTTGGCTGATACAAAGACGGTGTTTTTTGGAAATATGAATATTGAGGCCTCTCTGCGTTTTAAAAGAGTTATCGCATTGTACACAATTAAAATTTGGATATGGCGTGCCATCGCCTGATTGAGTTGCGGCATGCATCCACTTACCCGAACTACACAGCAGTAATTAACGCACAAAAAACTTAAAGATAAAATAACAAGATTCACTAGAAATACAATATATAGTTCGTTGTAGACGTTGACATCGGCCGTCAGGGCGACACGACGTAGCCGTGCAAGACCACAACGTCTGAAACAAAAAGATATGTTATTATTTGTTCAGTACTGGGCCTGCCCACACTATTGCACAGTAATCTGGTGTTTTTTGATAAAATAAAAGCAGTTTTAGGCATCTAGAGCCATGTATAATTTGAAAAATAAGCCAAAAATATCGCTGTGCAAAGTGACAGACAGAAGGTTGACAGTTTTTTTTTTTTTTAACTGTGTCTTATTTACGAGTTTATTAAAATAATAGTAATAGTACATTTTTTGATAATTCTCATAGGGAATGTTGAAATTTAATTTAAATTCTCGTGTAAGTTTCCGGAAATTTCATAGAATGTTACTGAATTTTTGAGAATGTTCTGCAACTTGTACATTGCTAGGTAAGCCAGTAATGGCGATCAAGTTCTAAAAACGGCCAGGTACTAATAGATACATATTATACCACCCCATAAAATACTGTTTTGTGCTATATCTTCTTTGACACATTTTTTGCGAAATAATAAATTTCGTCGGTCCAGTGAACGCCGCAAAAAAAACTACTTTCCTAAATCATTCTTAAAGTTAATCCATAGTTAGTTAAATCGAGATTCAATTAAAGTTTCGGGCCCATAACACGAGGGTCCACGCACAGCGGGTCGGGGTCTGCGCAATCGAGACAAGTGTGGACTGAACCCCGGTCTCGGAGGAGCGCTTGTACCAGATTTAGCTGGGGTGTCCACTGCTTTAATATTTTGCGGATATTCTTTAAAAAATAGTTTTCATGTTTTTTTATTTGTGGCAAGTTTATATTTTCATTTAATATTTATATTTTTCTTGATTTTTTTGAGATATTTGTGCATTAAAAAAAAGTGTAATATACTACAAGTACATATTAACTTTAAAAAACTCAGAAGTTATTTGTACTCAAAATCACGAGAACTATCGATTTAAAAAGGAAAAAAGCGTCCGTAGAAATTGCCAGTTTTGTGAACCATTTTCACATACACACATGACTAAATGCGATAATAATATGTAATAGCAGAATGTTTCGCTACAAAACTTGTATAGGTACATGTATGAAACATTATAGCTTTTACGATGTTTCGTACTTAAATATACTCCAGCAACCGAGTACTATCATCTGTTAAAATATCTGCAACTACTAAAGTAACACCTTATATATTGTTGTACCTATCCGATAGTTGGTTATTCTGTAACGAATTTCAAATAATCGAATCACCGCTTGGTCACCCTACTCAACAGACGCTCAAGTGTCCCCGGCCGGATTATCCGCAGAAATGCACAACATGTTGTCAATGCGTGTGGACCGAAGCTTACATCCATGTTACAGACAAAAGGTCGTAACTCCCTATGAGTTCCATACTGATTTACGACATTTTGAAATAAGATGGCTACTTGTCGATCGGGGGTATTTTGTAAGAGATGCGATGGGGAACTGGTGCGTTTCTTTACACGATGATGTGGTTACAGCTTCGTTTTACTGGGTTCGGGAAATAGGGTAACGTCCAACAACATAAAATAGTTTGTTCAACACATTGTAGTAGGTATTATGATTATAGCAAAATAACCAAAAACCAAAATCATAAACCAATAACATTTTTTTTCAGTATGATTTCTAAAAACGCTTCCACCAATAACGTACCTAATATATATTCGTTATAGGCGTGCTTTTTTTTCCCTCTTATTTTATTCCTAGATCAACGTAAAACTATTTTTTTTTTTTTTCTAAATTCTGTGCTTTCATGGAATGTCCATTTAAAAAATTGTATACTTATTTAATACGATGGAGACTTGTGGTCGGTATGATTTACTCTATAAGTAAAAGGTTTTCGAGAAGGACAAACAATGCATTTTATAGAAGCAATGAATTATATAAAATATCAAAAACTATGCCAAATATTAAATAAAAATATTCATATTCCTTACCGAAACCGTCCTATAATAAAAATCACGTCATCACCATATTAATCTTATTTACAATTTCACGGGCCAACTGCAGACAGAATTACAAAGAAATTCGCTATCATAATGCCATACTGCGCTTGATTTCAAAAAGTAGTATCACCCTATAAGTTACGTACAAAGTTACTGTGTTTTTCCCATGTATGGGAGATACTGGTAATTATGACCGCTATATCGCCCATATGGCCCACTGTGCACATGTGCCCCTCAGACTAATGCTATCTGTTACTGTTTGGGCAATTTTTTGATTGCATTGATTTCGTGGGGCGCTGGAGGGTCGGAACGAACTCGTATTTAAAAAATATGCGGACTGTATTAAATCATCGTGCGTTCGTACTGTTTTATTTCTGGTGAACTTGTTTACTTTTTTTGCTAACTTGTCAGTTTTGTTGATGGTTATTGTATTTTCGGCATCCGTCATTTAAAATATAAAATTAAGACGACAGCAACCAACATTTATTTATAATTTTAGTTGTAATTTTATGTTGTTTATAATTTTAATTTATAATAAGTATTTACTTTAAGGCTTTATTTATTTTTGTTTATATTACTTGTTATTGCTTTATGACATATTTATTTGAGGTATTTATTTTGTAGGTGCTACCTACTCTCTGTAGTATCTTAAAGAAAAGTAATTACTTTTAAATACTTTTGCATTTATTTTACAAGCTGTGCTATGGAATTTATATTTTTTCTAATAATTTGTCGTTGTATTTAATTTCGAATTAAGTATGTACGAGTTATTGAAGTACCTACTTATAATATTTCATTGTGTACAATGCGCAACGGCGTAGGCGTTTCGCATCGACCGCGTCGTAGCCAATACTCGTATAGTATAAGGTAATTTTACCACATAATTGAAGACAGAAACAGAGAACTTTTCGTAGGTACTTAATAATTTTCCACCAGCGAGTGACGAGGGCTTAAATATTAGTTTTGTACTTATATCATTTTTAATATTTTAAAATACATATAACGTTTTTAGGGTTCCGTACCCAAAGGGTAAAACGGCACCCTATTACTAAGACTTCGCTGTCCGTCCGTCCGTCCGTCCGTCCGTCCGTCCGTCCGTCTGTCACCAGGCTGTATCTCACGAACCGTGATAGCTAGACAGTTGAAATTTTCACAGATGATGTATTTCTGTTGCCGCTATGACAACAAATACTAAAAACAGAATAAAATAAAGTTTTAAATGGGGCTCCCATACAACAAACGTGATTTTTGACCAAAGTTAAGCAACGTCGGGAGTGGTCAGTACTTGGATGGGTGACCGTTTTTTTTTTGATTTTTTTTTTGCATTATGGTACGGAACCCTTCGTGCGCGAGTCCGACTCGCACTTGCCCGGTTTTTTTATTACAACAAGAAAAAAAAATGTTGTTGCTTTATTGATTACACTTAAAAAAAAATGTTACTATCTAGTGTCGCCCACAGTGTGTAACATATGCAATCGTTACCCCGTAACGTCGTTTGACTCAATCAATTATTTGCCCACTGTTCAGGGGTGGCACAAATTGACTAATCGCACCCATAATGGCCCGTCGCCGCGGCCCGATCTGCCAACCCTATGTTGATTTTTGACATTAGGGCTGAGTGGTGATTTATCACTTTAAACTGGATCCTTGGCATGTTTTGTTGCACTTAAATTATTGTTTTGATGCTCTTTAGAGTTACAAGAGGTTGATGACAATGGGGATAATGATATATTGATATAATGACATATTACTAAGTTTTTTGTTCGTTATTTAATGCCACTTGACTCACTGTGTGTTATCTATTCTATTGTAACAGAAAATAAGCTAATTGTTCAAGAAAAGTAAGTGTCTCGAAGGTATTAGGAACACGAATTAACCATTATACCTACGTCAAAGCTATTCCGATATTTCTGACTAGATCAGTGCGTGTTGAATAAAATCAAATAAATTAATAGAATTAAGATCAGCAAACCGCTTCAAAAGCTAGACGAAATCAATTTAACTATTCATTAGACAAAAATTTCATTTTTTTTGCTATATAACACAAATTAATTGAAAATACACGTTCGAGATAGATTAAAACTGGTGTAACAAGCTCAACCAATGGCTGTTCTTATAACTTACCGAGCACTTCCTTGGTCTAAACCAACGAAAAAGTAGTCTCCAATTACGTACAGTTCCTACATACCTTCATTTCAACTTATAATGGTTATATCGAGGTGACTATCTCGTCCAATATAACATCCGCGCCCACGCCCGCCCCTGCAGCCAATTGATATTCGATACAGTAAATTCACACGCACTCCCCATTTGTGTAGGAAACAATCGCTTTGTTCCGAACCACTGTGCAGTTTTATTGACCGGCAACGGTAAATGAAGTCATTTTACTCTAATGTGCTTCTTTATTCGCAATAGTTGCAAATGTTGATGTCGTTTTCGGAATAATGACACGTTTTTCGGAAATAATGGGATGTTAGTGTTATTGCCTGGTTTCTATTTTTTCCGTTGTGTGCGCAGCATTAAACCACTGTGCAATTAATAATGCAGCTACATATTAGATTATTTGGACATAGACATACAATGGACATACATATCTTGGAAATAGAATTGTATAAAAACTTTAGTTTATTTTAGAAGTGATAGGTACCTATTTTCTTGTATTAATTTTAAAGTATTTAGAGATAACCTAACCTAACCTATTTGTGCTTTGGATTTATAGAAAACGAGCAGATAAAATTATTTGCTAATTCGAAGTAGCTTCAAATACCTAACATCATAATCGTCAATTCATCATATGTGTCTTCTTTTTCCTGTCTTCTGGCTTAAGGATGACTCACGTTAGACCGGGCCGTGTCCGTGCCGGAGCTTCCGACGCTTACTTTTCTATGAAAGGTGACAGGGTGATCACTTGATGCTTTCCATAGAAAATGAAGCGCCGGAAGCTCCAGCCCGGACACGGCCCGGTCTAACGTGAGTCATCCTGTTGGCAAAACCTGCTTGTTAATTTTGTGAATAATTAGGAAAACTAGAGTATTTTAATTTGATGTTTTTTTAAAGGATGGAGGCAACAAATCTGGCATTGTCTCCGCGGGAGACGCTCAAGCCACGCGACCACAAGGCCATGCAGCTCAACAGCAAACCCAACCAAGTAAGCTTCTTACAAGCGACACAGTCTCATGCAACGTGAGATATCCGAAAAGTCCAACTCCTGAGAGCCTAGCCAAGATAACATTCATTGATAGAAAACGCCAATCGAAACTTAAACAATATATGGAAACGTTTCGTAGCTCTTGTCATGCCGATGCATTTTTTCTTTGTTTTTGGCGTTTGTCGATGTACCATTGCCCACACGGTTTACTGTCCATCGGTGGACCTTATTACAAAAGGCATAAGATCCATTGATAGACAGTTAACAGTGTTGCTGTTTGTACGATTGCCATCTTGGCTCGGCTGGCTATGTGACACAATATACCTAGTTTGTTCTTTTCTGCAGATAAGCAATATATACCTATATAATATAGGTACCTACTTGAGAGGACATCAATATAATACAAGATAAAAGTTCAAGATCAACATTGTCGTTTGTATGAATTTAACACAAAACATTCTTCTCACGTACGAAAGTCTAAAACTTCGACTTGGCAAATCCAACTCGCTAAAATCAACCAGGAGTAAAACAAAAACGAAGCGACTTTAACGTCCGACTGTATAAAGCCTTCTTTCTAGGTGTCAACGGTGCTTCTATACGGGGTCCCGATCGTGGCGCTGGTGATCGAGGGTGTGGAGCGGCTCTGCCTGGCCCAGATCTCCAACACGCTCCTCAAGCAGTTCTCCTACAACGAGATCCATAACCGGCGGGTAGCGCTAGGGATTACTTGCGTGCAGTGCACGCCAGTCCAGCTGGAGATACTACGTCGGGCTGGCGCCATGCCCGTGTCCTCGCGGCGCTGTGGTCAGTGACAGTTTTATGTAGATTGGCACAGGTCTGGCACTCTTGTTGTATGAGACACACTATCTCGTACCTCATCCTTGAGCCCAAGCGTGCAGAGTGAGTAAACGCACGAGCACGGCGACCACCAAGGCGAGCGGTGCGGCGTACACCTAAAACAAATTTGCAGATTAAGTTACAAGTAAGTAAGGTGACCCTCCTTCTCAGGAACCTAAGATGCGTCTATATCTCTCTTGCTTGTACAGCGGTTTTTATATCGTTGATCATCTTTTTTCCGCCATTAGAATTGATGTTCGACAATACGTGAAGAACGTGCGACTCTAATACGGATTACAATCACGTATAGCATGTACTACATTACGTGCAGCTAATTAGATTCCGAAATGCATGTACAGTGATATCATCATAGGCCTTTTAGTCTATTGCAGACTATACAAACAGCGTCAGGCAGGGCGACAACGTTTTTCATGGCTGTATAAGCCAATACGGGAGCGGCAACCACGACCGCAAAAGAGGCAGGTGTAGTGTGTAGACTGTACAGATATATACTTATTCCGCGTGTTATTTTGTCATACCTATGCTAAATTTTACCTAATTAACAATGTTATGCTACGATTTATTTTATCCGTAGGTATGATTACGCGGCGAGAGGCAGAGAGGTTGTGCAAGTCGTTCCTAGGCGACAACGCTCCGCCGCGACTCCCTGACGACTTCGCCTTCGCCGTTCACCATGAGTGCGCCTGGGGCTGCCGAGGCGCCTTTTTACCTGCTAGGTATTCACAAGATATTCCTCATTACATTGTTTTGTTCTTGCGCTAACGTCCATCATTACTTGATAGTGTACACAATTTCCTTCTCCAAATGTCCGACGACAGGTTTCTACTGCCCTTCCTCTTCAGTTGTCACATAACGTACAAAAACAACTTCTTGTATTTATAACGTTTCTCTGTGCACAGGAGCGCTGCGACTGTGTCTCGCCTGCGAGATAGACTTAGGTACCCCGTCTTTTTCTAACTGTAATAATTTGAAAGGGATAGGTATTCTATCTCGCGGGCTAGATACTGTCGTGGCGCACCTGTGCTAAGCCTACAGTCATAATTTCTGAATATCCATTATTTTTGGATTTGTAGCGTCCTTACGGCGTGCGGTCTTGTACGACGAACAACACAAAATACGTACGTGAATATCAAATTCCGTGGCAGGTACAATTCATCTCGCGCAAAATGCATCAAGTGCGCATACTGCGGCCTGTTCTTCTCCCCCAATAAGTTCATCTTCCACTCTCACCGCGTGGGCCCCGGCGACAAGTACGTGCAGCCCGACGCGGCGAACTTCAACTCGTGGCGCCGCCACATGAAGCTGAGCGGGTCGCCGCCCGACGAGGTCGTGCATGCTTGGGAGGACGTCAAAGCCATGTTTAATGGCGGGACGAGGAAGAGGATGCTGTCCGCTGCTAGGTAAATAAGAAATTTTAGTACCTTTCGGTAGTATGCTTGAATTGTTGACGGTCAATTGTTTTTAAATTTTTTGTCCAATATGTTATTTCGAGTAGTGTGTTCTCGCGCTCACAGGCGACTGAATCTTGATGACTCCAACAACGTCTCCAACGACTGTTTCAAAAGACGTTTGCTAACGGAGAGAAAAATTGCATTGCAACGCGATTTCCGATTTTCGGTTTAGTCCACTTCTGTTACATTTACCTAATTTCAAACTCGGTGTTCTATGTCAGATTGAGGAATATGCTTAATTCTCAGCAAATCTCAGCAAAAAGTTCAGCTTTAATGTGCCACAGACGAGTGTCGATCCGCAGGCCGGAGGCGGAGGCGGGCGAAGCGAAGCGCGCGGCGGCGAGTCCACCGGCGCACGCGCCCGTGCCACGGTTGGCAGACTACGTGTGGGGTGCGCGGCTGCCGTTGCCTTACGCTCTACCCTGGCTCAAGCCAACGTTGTGGTCGCCAGGTATGTGTAACGAGTGTAGGTGCCAACGCATCGTCTGTTGTTCAAGAGTCGTACCGTACATGGTTATGGGGTAAAGTTGTCATCTAAGCTTCTTAATTCTTTAAGGAGGCGGACTAGACGTACGCGGCTGGCGGCGCGGCGAGAGGCAAATCAAGGCCGCTTTGGCCGAGCGCAATGTATGCATGGCCTTGATTTACCGCTCGCCGCGACGCCGGTCGCACATGTCCAGTCTCCGGCCTCATGCTTACAGCAATCATAACATAAAAGTATTATAGACCGACCGCTTAAATGAGTACCGCGCAGGCGAGGACTCATTTAAGCGGTTGGTCTATAGGTACTTACCTAGTTCCAGATCTGAGGTAGAATTATTTGATGTTCTATGGAAAACCTTTAAAATTCCGTTTTCTTTTACCTATCTTTTTGTTATGTGCATGACAACGATCAGTAATTAACGTTAACATTTGATTGCGCAGGAGCATTGACAGCATTAAGCAGCGTGGGGTCACTTGAGGAGCCGCGCGCGTTCCGGCCCGTGCGGCGCGAGTCACCACCGTCACCCGGCATGTCTTCAAGGTCACCGTTGTCACCGAACAGGTATACATTTTGTTGAGTACCTAGCAGGTACAGCGTTAGTGTAAACTGTGTGAATCTTTGAAGAAATCACAAGCATTTTACTATTGTAAATTTATGTCCATAACTTTTACCCAGATCGCCTCTAGCGTCACCAGCGCGAGCTCGCTCCCCGCGATCACCTCACCGCTCTCCGCACCGCTCACCGCACCGCTCGCCCCACCGCTCACCGCACCGCTCGCCGCGTAGCAGCGAACGCGACAGCGATGAAAGCGTGGACATCGAGACCACCGAGGAAGACAAGCGAGATGTGGTAAGTTTCTGTCTACAATCAATCTTCAGAACCAGTTGAATGGGGTTGGCCGGTCGAAGCATTTAGCAGATGGCGCCAGAATAGCTTGCCCTGTCAATCCCTAAAATTGTGTCAATTTTTTGTTTTTTTAATTATATTTTATATCCAGCGGGCTCAGCACGGTTCCATTTTTATCGACTATCACTATGCGCGTCCCTTTCGCACTTACATACTTGTTAGAACGTGACAGGCATGGTGACAAGGGATAAAAACGCGACCGATCTAAGCCGCCTGGCAAACATTTGACAGCTGCCAACCTTATTTAAAGAGTAAACTCCATAGAAACTTATTCTTTTGATGGCGCTAGGAAAACAGGCAGGAAATCTAGCAGTTAAGTAGTAGATTTAAGTGAACACGGTTAAATACTGTGTAAATACTTAGGCACTCAATAATTACATGGGTTATATATATTATCATGTACCCGCGACCTCAAATTACAACCCCATATATATAATAAACCGCATTAACCCAACATAAAAGAATCTCAATCACTCCAAACTTCTTTCCAAAAGCTCTCTCAACTTACGTAAACGTTTCTCAAAGATGCAATTTAATAGCCAAGTATTGAGCTTAAAGCTCCATCCAGCCAGCTATTCGGGGGCAACCGAGCCAGACCGATCCAATTTAAAAAGTTCGGAGCGTTCGCAATCACCTCGCGCTGTAATCGCGTTATTAGGTTTTTTATTGCGGTACCATTGATTGAGAGATGCAGTTGGAAATGAGGGACTGGATTGTGGTGTACATGGTTGGAAGTTGTTTATCAGTGATATATAAATTGCTGGTGAATTTTATAATTTACTAGCGACCCGCCCCCGCTTTGCACGGGTTAACAAATTATACACAAACCTTCCTCAAGAATCACTCTATCGATAGGTGAAAACCGCATGTTTCCAGTAGTTTTTGCATCCGTTCAGTAGTTTTTGAGTTTATCGCGAACATACAAACACACAAACAGACTGACGCGGCGGGGGACTTTGTTTTATAAGGTGTAGTGATTAAGGATGGTCGATATTGTGTAAAATACATATATTAGGTACCTAAGCATATGCTAGCTACCCACGGACCGTGAGCTCGATTCTGTATTTAATTTATTGTTCGGATATGATCCGTCAGCTGTCAACAGTGACATTTCTAGACCCCGAGGTGACCAGTGACTTATCTACGCACGGACTGCGTCATTGACCCCCTACGCAGCGCTCACTTCTTCTGCTCCTTAGCCTAAAAACCTTCAGAGTTCGTGCGAAAAATATACCTATCTCTGTAGTTAACACACTATGTCTGCAGAGCGCTAAAGGAAGTACCATAAATGAGTACGTTATATCACTTATATCAGATGTCATCAAATTCTGATTTAGGTACCTACCTATAAAATTCTACAGAATTATTAGTCTGTGCGGAAAGAGAAGAGACGTGGAATGTATGGGGCCCAAAACATTCCACGACTCTTCTCTTTCCGAACAGACTCTAACGGCTCGATTCGGAAAATGAATTAGGTTTCTACTAGACTTCAACAAGTTACGATACGGGTAATTTAATTTTAAAGATATTTGTAAGATAGATATGTCAAATTTGACGTTTCCGCGATTCTGGAGGTCCTCTTGAACGATTTCGACAAGTTATGACTTAGATATCTAAGTCACATCTAGTCGATATCTAATGTAGATCTAGTTGATCTCTAAATCGTCTCAAGATCTTGTGATTATCTCGAAATCCGACCCTGTAATAATAAAATAGGCCTGTAACTGAAAGTTCATGACTAAGTTGCCATGCCGCTACGCCTCTACGAACGTAGCAACACGTAGATGTCCAGCAGCGTAGCACCCTTAACGGCGCAATTCGGGAAATGAATTAGAGATTCAATAGATATGAAATAGTAAAGATATGTGACGTTCCACGGCAAAAGGTACCTTATGGCGGCTGGCGCTTACGTCTTATAGCGCATATAATAGCGTAAGCGCCAGCCGCCATAAGGTCTAATTCATTTCCCGAATCGCGCCGTAAGTATGTTGTACTTACAACACTTTTATAACTTAGCTAGAGTTAGGCCAAGAAAAGTCTGCAGCGATTTTGATAGCCCACGCAGTGCAAGTGTTATTTTAAACGTCAAACTTCTATGTAATTATGAAGTATCGAAAACGATAATCTTGACAATGGTTTATTTATTTTCATGGTCACGCAACCATTTCAAAAGCAGAGAAGTCTAGATCATTTCCATAAAACAAAGTTCAGCTACGGCATTCCCATTCAGAATCAGACTCACGTACATTTTTTCCAATCCGAATGACCAAACTTAGGTAATTAATGCATTGATTAATTCAATTCGGCTGGCAACACAGTCATTTGTGTTCGCGCCGCGTCCGGGAATTCCCCGAGCGAAACAAAATGGCCGCCGGCTTTGCACGTCGTAAACTGAGTAATTACTGGAGTTCATTTCGGTTTTAAATAAGAGAGAAAATGTTTAATTTAGTTCCCGATTCCAATTAATTGGGGATCGGGAGTTTTTGCGACCGAATTCCTTGTTTACCTGACGCTATTGACGGAGTATTAAGTAAGGACGGTCGATGGGGATTATTCCCGGCCTTGAGTCTGAAAGGAATTATTTTTTTAATTGGCGCGGATTTGGCTCGTGTACCTGTTTGTGTACGCTTCTTTACGTCTGCTGTTTGAATGCTTGAGAATTATTTCGGCAATTACTTTTCGGTCACGGGATTATTTCTTTATAGCATAGACCAGGGGTCTCCAAACTTTTTTACCTGAGGGCCATATTGCGCCTCAGAATTTTCGCGCGGGCCTCCGTCGGCGCCGAGTGGGGGTGGGTGTATCTGGGGTTGCTGCTGTTAGGGCTGAACACCTGGAGCCTGGCTCCCGCGGGCCGGATTGGACCGCTGTCGGCGGGCCGGATTGGAAGGCTTCGCGGGCCGCATTTGGCCCGCGGGCCGGGGTTTGGAGAGCCCTGGCATAGACGATGAAATGTCTTTGGACTCAAACAAAGTTACAGTTCTAGGAAATCAAAACATGGTCCGATTGTCTGCTGTTTAGAACTGTGGAAACAGTTCCAGATTGC